>NW_027366065.1:0-82712 GCF_046119375.1 Phyllobates terribilis
ACTGTTTGTGCATTTACAATATTCATTAATTTTTGCCATTGAAAAACATCATGTTATTCATATCCCAGAAATGTTTGAAGCTACTGACTGAATGAAAGAAGCTGGCATCTCACTCTCTTTGAATCTTCTTTATCATGCTAAGAGGAGCAGGAAAAAGCAAAAAATTTCAGAATTGCACCTTGCAATGCGGAGAAATTACTGTTTGTGCATTTACAATATTCATTGATTTTTGCCATTGAAAAACGTCCAGAAATGATTGAAGCTACTGACTGAATGAAAGGAGCTGGCATCTCACTCTCTTTGAATCTTCTTTATCATGCTAAGAGGAGCAGGAAAAAGCAAAAAATTTCAGAATTGCACCTTGCAATGCGGAGAAATTACTGTTTGTGCATTTACAATATTCATTGATTTTTGCCATTGAAAACATCATGTTATTCATATACCAGAAATGTTTGAAGCTACTGACTGAATGAAAGGAGCTGGCATCTCACTCTCTTTGAATCTTCTTTATCATGCTAAGAGGAGCAGGAAAAAGCAAAAAATTTCAGAATTGCACCTTGCAATGCGGAGAAATTACTGTTTGTGCATTTACAATATTCATTGATTTTTGCCATTGAAAAAAGTCCAGAAATGATTGAAGCTACTGACTGAATGAAAGGAGCTGGCATCTCACTCTCTTTGATTCTTCTTTATCATGCTAAGAGGAGCAGGGAAAATGCAAGAAATTTCAGAATTGCACCTTGCAATGCGGAGAAATTACTGTTTGTGCATTTACAATATTCATTGATTTTTGCCATTGAAAAACATCCAGAAATGATTGAAGCTACTGACTGAATGAAAGGAGCTGGCATCTCACTCTCTTTGAATCTTCTTTATCATGCTAAGAGGAGCAGGAAAAAAGCCAAAAATTTCAGAATTGCACCTTGCAATGCGGAGAAATTACTGTTTGTGCATTTACAATATTCATTGATTTTTGCCATTGAAAACATCATGTTATTCATATACCAGAAATGATTGAAGCTACTGACTGAATGAAAGGAGCTGGCATCTCACTCTCTTTGAATCTTCTTTATCATGCAAAGAGGAGCAGGAAAAAGCAAAAAATTTCAGAATTGCACCTTGCAATGCGGAGAAATTACTGTTTGTGCATTTACAATATTCATTGATTTTTGCCATTGAAAAACGTCCAGAAATGATTGAAGCTACTGACTGAATGAAAGGAGCTGGCATCTCACTCTCTTTGAATCTTCTTTATCATGCTAAGAGGAGCAGGAAAAAGCAAAAAATTTCAGAATTGCACCTTGCAATGCGGAGAAATTACTGTTTGTGCATTTACAATATTCATTGATTTTTGCCATTGAAAAACGTCCAGAAATGATTGAAGCAACTGACTGAATGAAAGGAGCTGGCATCTCACTCTCTTTGAATCTTCTTTATCATGCTAAGAGGAGCAGGAAAAAGCAAAAAATTTCAGAATTGCACCTTGCAATGCGGAGAAATTACTGTTTGTGCATTTACAATATTCATTGATTTTTGCCATTGAAAAACATCATGTTATTTCCAATCCAGAAATAATTGAAGCTACTGACTGAATGAAAGAGCTGGCATCTCACTCTCTTTGAATCTTCTTTATCATGCTAAGAGGAGCAGGAAAAAGCAAAAAATTTCAGAATTGCACCTTGCAATGCGGAGAAATTACTGTTTGTGCATTTACAATATTCATTGATTTTTGCCATTGAAAAACGTCCAGAAATGATTGAAGCTACTGACTGAATGAAAGGAGCTGGCATCTCACTCTCTTTGAATCTTCTTTATCATGCTAAGAGGAGCAGGAAAAAGCAAAAAATTTCAGAATTGCACCTTGCAATGCGGAGAAATTACTGTTTGTGCATTTACAATATTCATTAATTTTTGCCATTGAAAAACATCATGTTATTCATATACCCAGAAATGTTTGAAGCTACTGACTGAATGAAAGAAGCTGGCATCTCACTCTCTTTGAATCTTCTTTATCATGCTAAGAGGAGCAGGAAAAAGCAAAAAATTTCAGAATTGCACCTTGCAATGCGGAGAAATTACTGTTTGTGCATTTACAATATTCATTGATTTTTGCCATTGAAAAACGTCCAGAAATGATTGAAGCTACTGACTGAATGAAAGGAGCTGGCATCTCACTCTCTTTGAATCTTCTTTATCATGCTAAGAGGAGCAGGAAAAAGCAAAAATTTCAGAATTGCACCTTGCAATGCGGAGAAATTACTGTTTGTGCATTTACAATATTCATTGATTTTTGCCATTGAAAAACATCCAGAAATGATTGAAGCTACTGACTGAATGAAAGGAGCTGGCATCTCACTCTCTTTGAATCTTCTTTATCATGCTAAGAGGAGCAGGAAAATGCAAGAAATTTCAGAATTGCACCTTGCAATGCGGAGAAATTACTGTTTGTGCATTTACAATATTCATTGATTTTTGCCATTGAAAAACATCCAGAAATGATTGAAGCTACTGACTGAATGAAAGGAGCTGGCATCTCACTCTCTTTGAATCTTCTTTATCATGCTAAGACGAGCAGGAAAAAGCAAAAATTTCAGAATTGCACCTTGCAATGCGGAGAAATTACTGTTTGTGCATTTACAATATTCATTGATTTTTGCCATTGAAAAACATCATGTTATTCATATACCAGAAATGATTGAAGCTACTGACTGAATGAAAGGAGCTGGCATCTCACTCTCTTTGAATCTTCTTTATCATGCAAAGAGGAGCAGGAAAAAGCAAAAAATTTCAGAATTGCACCTTGCAATGCGGAGAAATTACTGTTTGTGCATTTACAATATTCATTGATTTTTGCCATTGAAAAACGTCCAGAAATGATTGAAGCTACTGACTGAATGAAAGGAGCTGGCATCTCACTCTCTTTGAATCTTCTTTATCATGCTAAGAGGAGCAGGAAAAAGCAAAAAATTTCAGAATTGCACCTTGCAATGCGGAGAAATTACTGTTTGTGCATTTACAATATTCATTGATTTTTGCCATTGAAAAACGTCCAGAAATGATTGAAGCAACTGACTGAATGAAAGGAGCTGGCATCTCACTCTCTTTGAATCTTCTTTATCATGCTAAGAGGAGCAGGAAAAAGCAAAAAATTTCAGAATTGCACCTTGCAATGCGGAGAAATTACTGTTTGTGCATTTACAATATTCATTGATTTTTGCCATTGAAAAACGTCCAGAAATAATTGAAGCTACTGACTGAATGAAAGGAGCTGGCATCTCACTCTCTTTGAATCTTCTTTATCATGCTAAGAGGAGCAGGAAAAAGCAAAAAATTTCAGAATTGCAACTTGCAATGCGGAGAAATTACTGTTTGTGCATTTACAATATTCATTGATTTTTGCCATTGAAAAACATCATGTTATTCATATACCAGAAATGATTGAAGCTACTGACTGAATGAAAGGAGCTGGCATCTCACTCTCTTTGAATCTTCTTTATCATGCTAAGAGGAGCAGGAAAAAGCAAAAAATTTCAGAATTGCACCTTGCAATGCGGAGAAATTACTGTTTGTGCATTTACAATATTCATTGATTTTTGCCATTGAAAAACGTCCAGAAATGATTGAAGCAACTGACTGAATGAAAGGAGCTGGCATCTCACTCTCTTTGAATCTTCTTTATCATGCTAAGAGGAGCAGGAAAAAGCAAAAAATTTCAGAATTGCACCTTGCAATGCGGAGAAATTACTGTTTGTGCATTTACAATATTCATTGATTTTTGCCATTGAAAAACGTCCAGAAATGATTGAAGCTACTGACTGAATGAAAGGAGCTGGCATCTCACTCTCTTTGAATCTTCTTTATCATGCTAAGAGGAGCAGGAAAAAGCAAAAAATTTCAGAATTGCACCTTGCAATGCGGAGAAATTACTGTTTGTGCATTTACAATATTCATTGATTTTTGCCATTGAAAAACATCATGTTATTCATATACCAGAAATGATTGAAGCTACTGACTGAATGAAAGGAGCTGGCATCTCACTCTCTTTGAATCTTCTTTATCATGCTAAGAGGAGCAGGAAAAAGCAAAAAATTTCAGAATTGCACCTTGCAATGCGGAGAAATTACTGTTTGTGCATTTACAATATTCATTGATTTTTGCCATTGAAAAACGTCCAGAAATGATTGAAGCTACTGACTGAATGAAAGGAGCTGGCATCTCACTCTCTTTGAATCTTCTTTATCATGCTAAGATTAGCAGGAAAAAGCAAAAAATTTCAGAATTGCACCTTGCAATGCGGAGAAATTACTGTTTGTGCATTTACAATATTCATTGATTTTTGCCATTGAAAAACGTCCAGAAATGATTGAAGCTACTGACTGAATGAAAGGAGCTGGCATCTCACTCTCTTTGAATCTTCTTTATCATGCTAAGAGGAGCAGGAAAAAGCAAAAAATTTCAGAATTGCACCTTGCAATGCGGAGAAATTACTGTTTGTGCATTTACAATATTCATTGATTTTTGCCATTGAAAAACGTCCAGAAATGATTGAAGCTACTGACTGAATGAAAGGAGCTGGCATCTCACTCTCTTTGAATCTTCTTTATCATGCTAAGAGGAGCAGGAAAAAGCAAAAAATTTCAGAATTGCACCTTGCAATGCGGAGAAATTACTGTTTGTGCATTTACAATATTCATTAATTTTTGCCATTGAAAAACATCATGTTATTCATATCCCAGAAATGTTTGAAGCTACTGACTGAATGAAAGAAGCTGGCATCTCACTCTCTTTGAATCTTCTTTATCATGCTAAGAGGAGCAGGAAAAAGCAAAAAATTTCAGAATTGCACCTTGCAATGCGGAGAAATTACTGTTTGTGCATTTACAATATTCATTGATTTTTGCCATTGAAAAACGTCCAGAAATGATTGAAGCTACTGACTGAATGAAAGGAGCTGGCATCTCACTCTCTTTGAATCTTCTTTATCATGCTAAGAGGAGCAGGAAAAAGCAAAAAATTTCAGAATTGCACCTTGCAATGCGGAGAAATTACTGTTTGTGCATTTACAATATTCATTGATTTTTGCCATTGAAAAACATCATGTTATTCATATACCAGAAATGTTTGAAGCTACTGACTGAATGAAAGGAGCTGGCATCTCACTCTCTTTGAATCTTCTTTATCATGCTAAGAGGAGCAGGAAAAAGCAAAAAATTTCAGAATTGCACCTTGCAATGCGGAGAAATTACTGTTTGTGCATTTACAATATTCATTGATTTTTGCCATTGAAAAACGTCCAGAAATGATTGAAGCTACTGACTGAATGAAAGGAGCTGGCATCTCACTCTCTTTGAATCTTCTTTATCATGCTAAGAGGAGCAGGAAAAATGCAAGAAATTTCAGAATTGCACCTTGCAATGCGGAGAAATTACTGTTTGTGCATTTACAATATTCATTGATTTTTGCCATTGAAAAACATCCAGAAATGATTGAAGCTACTGACTGAATGAAAGGAGCTGGCATCTCACTCTCTTTGAATCTTCTTTATCATGCTAAGAGGAGCAGGAAAAAGCCAAAAATTTCAGAATTGCACCTTGCAATGCGGAGAAATTACTGTTTGTGCATTTACAATATTCATTGATTTTTGCCATTGAAAAACATCATGTTATTCATATACCAGAAATGATTGAAGCTACTGACTGAATGAAAGGAGCTGGCATCTCACTCTCTTTGAATCTTCTTTATCATGCAAAGAGGAGCAGGAAAAAGCAAAAAATTTCAGAATTGCACCTTGCAATGCGGAGAAATTACTGTTTGTGCATTTACAATATTCATTGATTTTTGCCATTGAAAAACGTCCAGAAATGATTGAAGCTACTGACTGAATGAAAGGAGCTGGCATCTCACTCTCTTTGAATCTTCTTTATCATGCTAAGAGGAGCAGGAAAAAGCAAAAAATTTCAGAATTGCACCTTGCAATGCGGAGAAATTACTGTTTGTGCATTTACAATATTCATTGATTTTTGCCATTGAAAAACGTCCAGAAATGATTGAAGCAACTGACTGAATGAAAGGAGCTGGCATCTCACTCTCTTTGAATCTTCTTTATCATGCTAAGAGGAGCAGGAAAAAGCAAAAAATTTCAGAATTGCACCTTGCAATGCGGAGAAATTACTGTTTGTGCATTTACAATATTCATTGATTTTTGCCATTGAAAAACGTCCAGAAATAATTGAAGCTACTGACTGAATGAAAGGAGCTGGCATCTCACTCTCTTTGAATCTTCTTTATCATGCTAAGAGGAGCAGGAAAAAGCAAAAAATTTCAGAATTGCAACTTGCAATGCGGAGAAATTACTGTTTGTGCATTTACAATATTCATTGATTTTTGCCATTGAAAAACATCATGTTATTCATATACCAGAAATGATTGAAGCTACTGACTGAATGAAAGGAGCTGGCATCTCACTCTCTTTGAATCTTCTTTATCATGCTAAGAGGAGCAGGAAAAAGCAAAAAATTTCAGAATTGCACCTTGCAATGCGGAGAAATTACTGTTTGTGCATTTACAATATTCATTGATTTTTGCCATTGAAAAACGTCCAGAAATGATTGAAGCTACTGACTGAATGAAAGGAGCTGGCATCTCACTCTCTTTGAGTCTTCTTTATCATGCTAAGAGGAGCAGGAAAAAGCAAAAAATTTCAGAATTGCACCTTGCAATGCGGAGAAATTACTGTTTGTGCTTTTACAATATTCATTGATTTTTGCCATTGAAAAACATCATGTTATTCATATACCAGAAATGTTTGAAGCTACTGACTGAATGAAAGGAGCTGGCATCTCACTCTCTTTGAATCTTCTTTATCATGCTAAGAGGAGCAGGAAAAAGCAAAAAATTTCAGAATTGCACCTTGCAATGCGGAGAAATTACTGTTTGTGCATTTACAATATTCATTGATTTTTGCCATTGAAAAATGTCCAGAAATGATTGAAGCTGCTGACTGAATGAAAGGAGCTGGCATCTCACTCTCTTTGAATCTTCTTTATCATGCTAAGAGGAGCAGGAAAAAGCAAAAAATTTCAGAATTGCACCTTGCAATGCGGAGAAATTACTGTTTGTGCATTTACAATATTCATTGATTTTTGCCATTGAAAAACATCATGTTATTCATATACCAGAAATGATTGAAGCTACTGACTGAATGAAAGGAGCTGGCATCTCACTCTCTTTGAATCTTCTTTATCATGCTAAGAGGAGCAGGAAAAAGCAAAAAATTTCAGAATTGCACCTTGCAATGCGGAGAAATTACTGTTTGTGCATTTACAATATTCATTGATTTTTGCCATTGAAAAACGTCCAGAAATGATTGAAGCTACTGACTGAATGAAAGGAGCTGGCATCTCACTCTCTTTGAATCTTCTTTATCATGCTAAGAGGAGCAGGAAAAAGCAAAAAATTTCAGAATTGCACCTTGCAATGCGGAGAAATTACTGTTTGTGCATTTACAATATTCATTGATTTTTGCCATTGAAAAACGTCCAGAAATGATTGAAGCTACTGACTGAATGAAAGGAGCTGGCATCTCACTCTCTTTGAATCTTCTTTATCATGCTAAGAGGAGCAGGAAAAAGCAAAAAATTTCAGAATTGCACCTTGCAATGCGGAGAAATTACTGTTTGTGCATTTACAATATTCATTGATTTTTGCCATTGAAAAACATCATGTTATTCATATACCAGAAATGATTGAAGCTACTGACTGAATGAAAGGAGCTGGCATCTCGCTCTCTTTGAATCTTCTTTATCATGCTAAGAGGAGCAGGAAAAAGCAAAAAATTTCAGAATTGCACCTTGCAATGCGGAGAAATTACTGTTTGTGCATTTACAATATTCATTGATTTTTGCCATTGAAAAACGTCCAGAAATGATTGAAGCTACTGACTGAATGAAAGGAGCTGGCATCTCACTCTCTTTGAATCTTCTTTATCATGCTAAGAGGAGCAGGAAAAAGCAAAAAATTTCAGAATTGCACCTTGCAATGTGGAGAAATTACTGTTTGTGCATTTACAATATTCATTGATTTTTGCCATTGAAAAACATCATGTTATTCATATACCAGAAATGATTGAAGCTACTGACTGAATGAAAGGAGCTGGCATCTCACTCTCTTTGAATCTTCTTTATCATGCTAAGAGGAGCAGGAAAAAGCAAAAAATTTCAGAATTGCACCTTGCAATGCGGAGAAATTACTGTTTGTGCATTTACAATATTCATTGATTTTTGCCATTGAAAAACGTCCAGAAATGATTGAAGCTACTGACTGAATGAAAGGAGCTGGCATCTCACTCTCTTTGAATCTTCTTTATCATGCTAAGAGGAGCAGGAAAAAGCAAAAAATTTCAGAATTGCACCTTGCAATGCGGAGAAATTACTGTTTGTGCTTTTACAATATTCATTGATTTTTGCCATTGAAAAACATCATGTTATTCATATACCAGAAATGTTTGAAGCTACTGACTGAATGAAAGGAGCTGGCATCTCACTCTCTTTGAATCTTCTTTATCATGCTAAGAGGAGCAGGAAAAAGCAAAAAATTTCAGAATTGCACCTTGCAATGCGGAGAAATTACTGTTTGTGCATTTACAATATTCATTGATTTTTGCCATTGAAAAACGTCCAGAAATGATTGAAGCTACTGACTGAATGAATGGAGCTGGCATCTCACTCTCTTTGAATCTTCTTTATCATGCTAAGAGGAGCAGGAAAAAGCAAAAAATTTCAGAATTGCACCTTGCAATGCGGAGAAATTACTGTTTGTGCATTTACAATATTCATTGATTTTTGCCATTGAAAAACGTCCAGAAATGATTGAAGCTACTGACTGAATGAAAGGAGCTGGCATCTCACTCTCTTTGAATCTTCTTTATCATGCTAAGAGGAGCAGGAAAAAGCAAAAAATTTCAGAATTGCAACTTGCAATGCGGAGAAATTACTGTTTGTGCATTTACAATATTCATTGATTTTTGCCATTGAAAAACATCATGTTATTCATATACCAGAAATGATTGAAGCTACTGACTGAATGAAAGGAGCTGGCATCTCACTCTCTTTGAATCTTCTTTATCATGCTAAGAGGAGCAGGAAAAAGCAAAAAATTTCAGAATTGCACCTTGCAATGCGCAGAAATTACTGTGTGTGCATTTACAATATTCATTGATTTTTGCCATTGAAAAACGTCCAGAAATGATTGAAGCTACTGACTGAATGAAAGGAGCTGGCATCTCACTCTCTTTGAATCTTCTTTATCATGCTAAGAGGAGCAGGAAAAAGCAAAAAATTTCAGAATTGCACCTTGCAATGCGGAGAAATTACTGTTTGTGCTTTTACAATATTCATTGATTTTTGCCATTGAAAAACATCATGTTATTCATATACCAGAAATGTTTGAAGCTACTGACTGAATGAAAGGAGCTGGCATCTCACTCTCTTTGAATCTTCTTTATCATGCTAAGAGGAGCAGGAAAAAGCAAAAAATTTCAGAATTGCACCTTGCAATGCGGAGAAATTACTGTTTGTGCATTTACAATATTCATTGATTTTTGCCATTGAAAAACGTCCAGAAATGATTGAAGCTACTGACTGAATGAAAGGAGCTGGCATCTCACTCTCTTTGAATCTTCTTTATCATGCTAAGAGGAGCAGGAAAAAGCAAAAAATTTCAGAATTGCACCTTGCAATGCGGAGAAATTACTGTTTGTGCATTTACAATATTCATTGATTTTTGCCATTGAAAAACGTCCAGAAATGATTGAAGCTACTGACTGAATGAAAGGAGCTGGCATCTCACTCTCTTTGAATCTTCTTTATCATGCTAAGAGGAGCAGGAAAAAGCAAAAAATTTCAGAATTGCACCTTGCAATGCGGAGAAATTACTGTTTGTGCTTTTACAATATTCATTGATTTTTGCCATTGAAAAACATCATGTTATTCATATACCAGAAATGTTTGAAGCTACTGACTGAATGAAAGGAGCTGGCATCTCACTCTCTTTGAATCTTCTTTATCATGCTAAGAGGAGCAGGAAAAAGCAAAAAATTTCAGAATTGCACCTTGCAATGCGGAGAAATTACTGTTTGTGCATTTACAATATTCATTGATTTTTGCCATTGAAAAACGTCCAGAAATGATTGAAGCTACTGACTGAATGAAAGGAGCTGGCATCTCACTCTCTTTGAATCTTCTTTATCATGCTAAGAGGAGCAGGAAAAAGCAAAAAATTTCAGAATTGCACCTTGCAATGCGGAGAAATTACTGTTTGTGCATTTACAATATTCATTGATTTTTGCCATTGAAAAACGTCCAGAAATGATTGAAGCTACTGACTGAATGAAAGGAGCTGGCATCTCACTCTCTTTGAATCTTCTTTATCATGCTAAGAGGAGCAGGAAAAAGCAAAAAATTTCAGAATTGCAACTTGCAATGCGGAGAAATTACTGTTTGTGCATTTACAATATTCATTGATTTTTGCCATTGAAAAACATCATGTTATTCATATACCAGAAATGATTGAAGCTACTGACTGAATGAAAGGAGCTGGCATCTCACTCTCTTTGAATCTTCTTTATCATGCTAAGAGGAGCAGGAAAAAGCAAAAAATTTCAGAATTGCACCTTGCAATGCGGAGAAATTACTGTTTGTGCATTTACAATATTCATTGATTTTTGCCATTGAAAAACGTCCAGAAATGATTGAAGCTACTGA
The DNA here is from genome assembly GCF_046119375.1 of Phyllobates terribilis. Taxonomy (NCBI): domain Eukaryota; kingdom Metazoa; phylum Chordata; class Amphibia; order Anura; family Dendrobatidae; genus Phyllobates; species Phyllobates terribilis. The sequence continues at coordinate 10,761 of NW_027366065.1, forward strand.
CTGAATGAAAGGAGCTGGCATCTCACTCTCTTTGAATCTTCTTTATCATGCTAAGAGGAGCAGGAAAAAGCAAAAAATTTCAGAATTGCACCTTGCAATGCGGAGAAATTACTGTTTGTGCTTTTACAATATTCATTGATTTTTGCCATTGAAAAACATCATGTTATTCATATACCAGAAATGTTTGAAGCTACTGACTGAATGAAAGGAGCTGGCATCTCACTCTCTTTGAATCTTCTTTATCATGCTAAGAGGAGCAGGAAAAAGCAAAAAATTTCAGAATTGCACCTTGCAATGCGGAGAAATTACTGTTTGTGCATTTACAATATTCATTGATTTTTGCCATTGAAAAACGTCCAGAAATGATTGAAGCTACTGACTGAATGAAAGGAGCTGGCATCTCACTCTCTTTGAATCTTCTTTATCATGCTAAGAGGAGCAGGAAAAAGCAAAAAATTTCAGAATTGCACCTTGCAATGCGGAGAAATTACTGTTTGTGCATTTACAATATTCATTGATTTTTGCCATTGAAAAACGTCCAGAAATGATTGAAGCTACTGACTGAATGAAAGGAGCTGGCATCTCACGCTCTTTGAATCTTCTTTATCATGCTAAGAGGAGCAGGGAAAAGCAAAAAATTTCAGAATTGCACCTTGCAATGCGGAGAAATTACTGTTTGTGCATTTACAATATTCAATGATTTTTGCCATTGAAAAACATCATGTTATTCATATACCAGAAATGATTGAAGCTACTGACTGAATGAAAGGAGCTGGCATCTTACTCTCTTTGAATCTTCTTTGTCATGCTAAGAGGAGCAGGAAAAAGCAAAAAATTTCAGAATTGCACCTTGCAATGCGGAGAAATTACTGTTTGTGCATTTACAATATTCATTGATTTTTGCCATTGAAAAACGTCCAGAAATGATTGAAGCTACTGACTGAATGAAAGGAGCTGGCATCTCACTCTCTTTGAATCTTCTTTATCATGCTAAGAGGAGCAGGAAAAAGCAAAAAATTTCAGAATTGCAACTTGCAATGCGGAGAAATTACTGTTTGTGCATTTACAATATTCATTGATTTTTGCCATTGAAAAACATCATGTTATTCATATACCAGAAATGATTGAAGCTACTGACTGAATGAAAGGAGCTGGCATCTCACTCTCTTTGAATCTTCTTTATCATGCTAAGAGGAGCAGGAAAAAGCAAAAAATTTCAGAATTGCACCTTGCAATGCGCAGAAATTACTGTGTGTGCATTTACAATATTCATTGATTTTTGCCATTGAAAAACGTCCAGAAATGATTGAAGCTACTGACTGAATGAAAGGAGCTGGCATCTCACTCTCTTTGAATCTTCTTTATCATGCTAAGAGGAGCAGGAAAAAGCAAAAAATTTCAGAATTGCACCTTGCAATGCGGAGAAATTACTGTTTGTGCTTTTACAATATTCATTGATTTTTGCCATTGAAAAACATCATGTTATTCATATACCAGAAATGTTTGAAGCTACTGACTGAATGAAAGGAGCTGGCATCTCACTCTCTTTGAATCTTCTTTATCATGCTAAGAGGAGCAGGAAAAAGCAAAAAATTTCAGAATTGCACCTTGCAATGCGGAGAAATTACTGTTTGTGCATTTACAATATTCATTGATTTTTGCCATTGAAAAACGTCCAGAAATGATTGAAGCTACTGACTGAATGAAAGGAGCTGGCATCTCACTCTCTTTGAATCTTCTTTATCATGCTAAGAGGAGCAGGAAAAAGCAAAAAATTTCAGAATTGCACCTTGCAATGCGGAGAAATTACTGTTTGTGCATTTACAATATTCATTGATTTTTGCCATTGAAAAACGTCCAGAAATGATTGAAGCTACTGACTGAATGAAAGGAGCTGGCATCTCACTCTCTTTGAATCTTCTTTATCATGCTAAGAGGAGCAGGAAAAAGCAAAAAATTTCAGAATTGCACCTTGCAATGCGGAGAAATTACTGTTTGTGCTTTTACAATATTCATTGATTTTTGCCATTGAAAAACATCATGTTATTCATATACCAGAAATGTTTGAAGCTACTGACTGAATGAAAGGAGCTGGCATCTCACTCTCTTTGAATCTTCTTTATCATGCTAAGAGGAGCAGGAAAAAGCAAAAAATTTCAGAATTGCACCTTGCAATGCGGAGAAATTACTGTTTGTGCATTTACAATATTCATTGATTTTTGCCATTGAAAAACGTCCAGAAATGATTGAAGCTACTGACTGAATGAAAGGAGCTGGCATCTCACTCTCTTTGAATCTTCTTTATCATGCTAAGAGGAGCAGGAAAAAGCAAAAAATTTCAGAATTGCACCTTGCAATGCGGAGAAATTACTGTTTGTGCATTTACAATATTCATTGATTTTTGCCATTGAAAAACGTCCAGAAATGATTGAAGCTACTGACTGAATGAAAGGAGCTGGCATCTCACTCTCTTTGAATCTTCTTTATCATGCTAAGAGGAGCAGGAAAAAGCAAAAAATTTCAGAATTGCAACTTGCAATGCGGAGAAATTACTGTTTGTGCATTTACAATATTCATTGATTTTTGCCATTGAAAAACATCATGTTATTCATATACCAGAAATGATTGAAGCTACTGACTGAATGAAAGGAGCTGGCATCTCACTCTCTTTGAATCTTCTTTATCATGCTAAGAGGAGCAGGAAAAAGCAAAAAATTTCAGAATTGCACCTTGCAATGCGGAGAAATTACTGTTTGTGCATTTACAATATTCATTGATTTTTGCCATTGAAAAACGTCCAGAAATGATTGAAGCTACTGACTGAATGAAAGGAGCTGGCATCTCACTCTCTTTGAATCTTCTTTATCATGCTAAGAGGAGCAGGAAAAAGCAAAAAATTTCAGAATTGCACCTTGCAATGCGGAGAAATTACTGTTTGTGCTTTTACAATATTCATTGATTTTTGCCATTGAAAAACATCATGTTATTCATATACCAGAAATGTTTGAAGCTACTGACTGAATGAAAGGAGCTGGCATCTCACTCTCTTTGAATCTTCTTTATCATGCTAAGAGGAGCAGGAAAAAGCAAAAAATTTCAGAATTGCACCTTGCAATGCGGAGAAATTACTGTTTGTGCATTTACAATATTCATTGATTTTTGCCATTGAAAAACGTCCAGAAATGATTGAAGCTACTGACTGAATGAAAGGAGCTGGCATCTCACTCTCTTTGAATCTTCTTTATCATGCTAAGAGGAGCAGGAAAAAGCAAAAAATTTCAGAATTGCACCTTGCAATGCGGAGAAATTACTGTTTGTGCATTTACAATATTCATTGATTTTTGCCATTGAAAAACGTCCAGAAATGATTGAAGCTACTGACTGAATGAAAGGAGCTGGCATCTCACGCTCTTTGAATCTTCTTTATCATGCTAAGAGGAGCAGGGAAAAGCAAAAAATTTCAGAATTGCACCTTGCAATGCGGAGAAATTACTGTTTGTGCATTTACAATATTCAATGATTTTTGCCATTGAAAAACATCATGTTATTCATATACCAGAAATGATTGAAGCTACTGACTGAATGAAAGGAGCTGGCATCTTACTCTCTTTGAATCTTCTTTGTCATGCTAAGAGGAGCAGGAAAAAGCAAAAAATTTCAGAATTGCACCTTGCAATGCGGAGAAATTACTGTTTGTGCATTTACAATATTCATTGATTTTTGCCATTGAAGAACGTCCAGAAATGATTGAAGCTACTGACTGAATGAAAGGAGCTGGCATCTCACTCTCTTTGAATCTTCTTTATCATGCTAAGAGGAGCAGGAAAAAGCAAAAAATTTCAGAATTGCACCTTGCAATGCGGAGAAATTACTGTTTGTGCATTTACAATATTCATTGATTTTTGCCATTGAAAAACGTCCAGAAATGATTGAAGCTACTGACTGAATGAAAGGAGCTGGCATCTCACTCTCTTTGAATCTTCTTTATCATGCTAAGAGGAGCAGGAAAAAGCAAAAAATTTCAGAATTGCACCTTGCAATGCGGAGAAATTACTGTTTGTGCATTTACAATATTCATTGATTTTTGCCATTGAAAAACATCATGTTATTCATATACCAGAAATGTTTGAAGCTACTGACTGAATGAAAGGAGCTGGCATCTCACTCTCTTTGAATCTTCTTTATCATGCTAAGAGGAGCAGGAAAAAGCAAAAAATTTCAGAATTGCACCTTGCAATGCGGAGAAATTACTGTTTGTGCATTTACAATATTCATTGATTTTTGCCATTGAAAAACGTCCAGAAATGATTGAAGCTACTGACTGAATGAAAGGAGCTGGCATCTCACTCTCTTTGAATCTTCTTTATCATGCTAAGAGGAGCAGGAAAAAGCAAAAAATTTCAGAATTGCACCTTGCAATGCGGAGAAATTACTGTTTGTGCATTTACAATATTCATTGATTTTTGCCATTGAAAAACGTCCAGAAATGATTGAAGCTACTGACTGAATGAAAGGAGCTGGCATCTCACTCTCTTTGAATCTTCTTTATCATGCTAAGAGGAGCAGGAAAAAGCAAAAAATTTCAGAATTGCACCTTGCAATGCGGAGAAATTACTCTTTGTGCATTTACAATATTCATTGATTTTTGCCATTGAAAAACATCATGTTATTCATATACCAGAAATGTTTGAAGCTACTGACTGAATGAAAGGAGCTGGCATCTCACTCTCTTTGAATCTTCTTTATCATGCTAAGAGGAGGAGGAAAAAGCAAAAAATTTCAGAATTGCACCTTGCAATGCGGAGAAATTACTGTTTGTGCATTTACAATATTCATTGATTTTTGCCATTGAAAAACATCATGTTATTCATATACCAGAAATGTTTGAAGCTACTGACTGAATGAAAGGAGCTGGCATCTCACTCTCTTTGAATCTTCTTTATCATGCTAAGAGGAGCAGGAAAAAGCAAAAAATTTCAGAATTGCACCTTGCAATGTGGAGAAATTAGTTTGTGCATTTACAATATTCATTGATTTTTACCATTGAAAAACGTCCAGAAATGATTGAAGCTACTGACTGAATGAAAGTAGCTGGCATCTCACTCTCTTTGAATCTTCTTTATCATGCTAAGAGGAGCAGGAAAAAGCAAAAAATTTCAGACTTGCACCTTGCAATGCGGAGAAATTACTGTTTGTGCATTTACAATATTCATTGATTTTTGCCATTGAAAAACATCATGTTATTCATATACCAGAAATGTTTGAAGCTACTGACTGAATGAAAGGAGCTGGCATCTCACTCTCTTTGAATCTTCTTTATCATGCTAAGAGGAGCAGGAAAAAGCAAAAAATTTCAGAATTGCACCTTGCAATGCGGAGAAATTACTGTTTGTGCATTTACAATATTCATTGATTTTTGCCATTGAAAAACGTCCAGAAATGATTGAAGCTACTGACTGAATGAAAGGAGCTGGCATCTCACTCTCTTTGAATCTTCTTTATCATGCTAAGAGGAGCAGGAAAAAGCAAAAAATTTCAGAATTGCACCTTGCAATGCGGAGAAATTACTGTTTGTGCATTTACAATATTCATTGATTTTTGCCATTGAAAAACGTCCAGAAATGATTGAAGCTACTGACTGAATGAAAGGAGCTGGCATCTCACTCTCTTTGAATCTTCTTTATCATGCTAAGAGGAGCAGGAAAAATCAAAAAATTTCAGAATTGCACCTTGCAATGCGGAGAAATTACTGTTTGTGCATTTACAATATTCAATGATTTTTGCCATTGAAAAACATGTTATTCATATACCAGAAATGTTTGAAGCTACTGACTGAATGAAAGGAGCTGGCACCTCACTCTCTTTGAATCTTCTTTATCATGCTAAGAGGAGCGGGAAAAAGCAAAAAATTTCAGAATTGCACCTTGCAATGCGGAGAAATTACTGTTTGTGCATTTACAATATTCATTGATTTTTGCCATTGAAAAACATCCAGAAATGATTGAAGGTACTGACTGAATGAAAGGAGCTGGCATCTCACTCTCTTTGAATCTTCTTTATCATGCTAAGAGGAGCAGGAAAAAGCAAAAAATTTCAGAATTGCACCTTGCAATGCGGAGAAATTACTGTTTGTGCATTTACAATATTCATTGATTTTTGCCATTGAAAAACGTCCAGAAATGATTGAAGCTACTGACTGAATGAAAGGAGCTGGCATCTCACTCTCTTTGAATCTTCTTTATCATGCTAAGAGGAGCAGGAAAAAGCAAAAAATTTCAGAATTGCACCTTGCAATGCGGAGAAATTACAGTTTGTGCATTTACAATATTCATTGATTTTTGCCATTGAAAAACATCCAGAAATGATTGAAGCTACTGACTGAATGAAAGGAGCTGGCATCTCACTCTCTTTGAATCTTCTTTATCATGCTAAGAGGAGCAGGAAAAAGCAAAAAATTTCAGAATTGCACCTTGCAATGCGGAGAAATTACTGTTTGTGCATTTACAATATTCATTGATTTTTGCCATTGAAAAACGTCCAGAAATGATTGAAGCTACTGACTGAATGAAAGGAGCTGGCATCTCACTCTCTTTGAATCTTCTTTATCATGCTAAGAGGAGCAGGAAAAAGCAAAAAATTTCAGAATTGCACCTTGCAATGCGGAGAAATTACTGTTTGTGCATTTACAATATTCATTGATTTTTGCCATTGAAAAACATCATGTTATTCATATACCAGAAATGATAGAAGCTACTGACTGAATGAAAGGAGCTGGCATCTTACTCTCTTTGAATCTTCTTTGTCATGCTAAGAGGAGCAGGAAAAAGCAAAAAATTTCAGAATTGCACCTTGCAATGCGGAGAAATTACTGTTTGTGCATTTACAATATTCATTGATTTTTGCCATTGAAAAACGTCCAGAAATGATTGAAGCTACTGACTGAATGAAAGGAGCTGGCATCTCACTCTCTTTGAATCTTGTTTATCATGCTAAGAGGAGCAGGAAAAAGCAAAAAATTTCAGAATTGCACCTTGCAATGCGGAGAAATTACTGTTTGTGCATTTACAATATTCATTGATTTTTGCCATTGAAAAACATCATGTTATTCATATACCAGAAATGTTTGAAGCTACTGACTGAATGAAAGGAGCTGGCATCTCACTCTCTTTGAATCTTCTTTATCATGCTTAGAGGAGCAGGAAAAAGCAAAAAATTTCAGAATTGCACCTTGCAATGTGGAGAAATTACTGTTTGTGCATTTACAATATTCATTGATTTTTACCATTGAAAAACGTCCAGAAATGATTGAAGCTACTGACTGAATGAAAGTAGCTGGCATCTCACTCTCTTTGAATCTTCTTTATCATGCTAAGAGGAGCAGGAAAAAGCAAAAAATTTCAGAATTGCACATTGCAATCCAGAGAAATTACTGTTTGTGCATTTACAATATTCATTGATTTTTGCCATTGAAAAACATCATGTTATTCATATACCAGAAATGTTTGAAGCTACTGACTGAATGAAAGGAGCTGGCATCTCACTCTCTTTGAATCTTCTTTATCATGCTAAGAGGAGCAGGAAAAAGCAAAAAATTTCAGAATTGCACCTTGCAATGTGGAGAAATTACTGTTTGTGCATTTACAATATTCATTGATTTTTACCATTGAAAAACGTCCAGAAATGATTGAAGCTACTGACTGAATGAAAGTAGCTGGCATCTCACTCTCTTTGAATCTTCTTTATCATGCTAAGAGGAGCAGGAAAAAGCAAAAAATTTCAGACTTGCACCTTGCAATGCGGAGAAATTACTGTTTGTGCATTTACAATATTCATTGATTTTTGCCATTGAAAAACATCATGTTATTCATATACCAGAAATGTTTGAAGCTACTGACTGAATGAAAGGAGCTGGCATCTCACTCTCTTTGAATCTTCTTTATCATGCTAAGAGGAGCAGGAAAAAGCAAAAAATTTCAGAATTGCACCTTGCAATGCGGAGAAATTACTGTTTGTGCATTTACAATATTCATTGATTTTTGCCATTGAAAAACGTCCAGAAATGATTGAAGCTACTGACTGAATGAAAGGAGCTGGCATCTCACTCTCTTTGAATCTTGTTTATCATGCTAAGAGGAGCAGGAAAAAGCAAAAAATTTCAGAATTGCACCTTGCAATGCGGAGAAATTACTGTTTGTGCATTTACAATATTCATTGATTTTTGCCATTGAAAAACGTCCAGAAATGATTGAAGCTACTGACTGAATGAAAGGAGCTGGCATCTCACTCTCTTTGAATCTTCTTTATCATGCTAAGAGGAGCAGGAAAAAGCAAAAAATTTCAGAATTGCACCTTGCAATGCGGAGAAATTACTGTTTGTGCATTTACAATATTCATTGATTTTTGCCATTGAAAAACATCATGTTATTCATATACCAGAAATGATTGAAGCTACTGACTGAATGAAAGGAGCTGGCATCTCACTCTCTTTGAATCTTCTTTATCATGCTAAGAGGAGCAGGAAAAAGCAAAAAATTTCAGAATTGCACCTTGCAATGCGGAGAAATTACTGTTTGTGCATTTACAATATTCATTGATTTTTGCCATTGAAAAACATCCAGAAATGTTTGAAGCTACTGACTGAATGAAAGGAGCTGGCATCTCACTCTCTTTGAATCTTCTTTATCATGCTAGGATTAGCAGGAAAAAGCAAAAAATTTCAGAATTGCACCTTGCAATGTGGAGATATTACTGTTTGTGCATTTACAATATTCATTGATTTTTGCCATTGAAAAACGTCCAGAAATGTTTGAAGCTACTGACTGAATGAAAGGAGCTGGCATCTCACTCTCTTTGAATCTTCTTTATCATGCTAGGAGTAGCAGGAAAAAGCAAAAAATTTCAGAATTGCACCTTGCAATGTGGAGATATTACTGTTTGTGCATTTACAATATTCATTGATTTTTGCCATTGAAAAACGTCCAGAAATGTTTGAAGCTACTGACTGAATGAAAGGAGCTGGCATCTCACTCTCTTTGAATCTTCTTTATCATGCTAGGATTAGCAGGAAAAAGCAAAAAATTTCAGAATTGCACCTTGCAATGTGGAGATATTACTGTTTGTGCATTTACAATATTCATTGATTTTTGCCATTGAAAAACATCATGTTATTCATATACCAGAAATGTTTGAAGCTACTGACTGAATGAAAGGAGCTGACATCTCACTCTCTTTGAATCTTCTTTATCATGCTAGGATTAGCAGGAAAAAGCAAAAAATTTCAGAATTGCACCTTGCAATGTGGAGATATTACTGTTTGTGCATTTACAATATTCATTGATTTTTGCCATTGAAAAACGTCCAGAAATGTTTGAAGCTACTGACTGAATGAAAGGAGCTGGCATCTCACTCTATTTGAATCTTCTTTATCATCCTAGGATTAGCAGGAAAAAGCAAAAAATTTCAGCATTGCACCTTGCAATGTGGAGATATTACTGTTTGTGCATTTACAATATTCATTGATTTTTGCCATTGAAAAACGTCCAGAAATGACTGAAGCTACTGACTGAATGAAAGGAGCTGGCATCTCACTCTCTTTGAATCTTCTTTATCATGCTAAGAGGAGCAGGAAAAAGCAAAAAATTTCAGAATTGCACTTTGCAATGCGGAGAAATTACTGTTTGTGCATTTACAATATTCATTGATTTTTGCCATTGAAAAACGTCCAGAAATGACTGAAGCTACTGACTGAATGAAAGGAGCTGGCATCTCACTCTCTTTGAATCTTCTTTATCATGCTAAGAGGAGCAGGAAAAAGCAAAAAATTTCAGAATTGCACCTTGCAATGCGGAGAAATTACTGTTTGTGCATTTACAATATTCATTGATTTTTGCCATTGAAAAACATCCAGAAATGATTGAAGCTACTGACTGAATGAAAGGAGCTGGCATCTCACTCTCTTTGAATCTTCTTTAACATGCTAAGAGGAGCAGGAAAAAGCAAAAAATTTCAGAATTGCACCTTGCAATGCGGAGAAATTACTGTTTGTGCATTTACAATATTCATTGATTTTTGCCATTGAAAAACGTCCAGAAATGATTGAAGCTACTGACTGAATGAAAGGAGCTGGCATCTCACTCTCTTTGAATCTTCTTTATCATGCTAGGATTAGCAGGAAAAAGCAAAAAATTTCAGAATTGCACCTTGCAATGTGGAGATATTACTGTTTGTGCATTTACAATATTCATTGAATTTTGCCATTGAAAAACGTCCAGAAATGTTTGAAGCTACTGACTGAATGAAAGGAGCTGGCATCTCACTCTATTTGAATCTTCTTTATCATGCTAGGATTAGCAGGAAAAAGCAAAAAATTTCAGAATTGCACCTTGCAATGTGGAGATATTACTGTTTGTGCATTTACAATATTCATTGATTTTTGCCATTGAAAAACGTCCAGAAATGTTTATACCAGAAATGTTTGAAGCTACTGACTGAATGAAAGGAGCTGGCATCTCACTCTCTTTGAATCTTCTTTATCATGCTAAGAGGAGCAGGAAAAAGCAAAAAATTTCAGAATTGCACCTTGCAATGCGGAGAAATTACTTTTTGTGCATTTACAATATTCATTGATTTTTGCCATTGAAAAACGTCCAGAAATGACTGAAGCTACTGACTGAATGAAAGGAGCTGGCATCTCACTCTCTTTGAATCTTCTTTACCATGCTAAGAGGAGCAGGAAAAAGCAAAAAAATTCAGAATTGCACCTTGCAATGCGGAGAAATTACTGTTTGTGCATTTACAATATTCATTGATTTTTGCCATTGAAAAACGTCCAGAAATGATTGAAGCTACTGACTGAATGAAAGGAGCTGGCATCTCACTCTCTTTGAATCTTCTTTATCATGCTAGGAGTAGCAGGAAAAAGCAAAAAATTTCAGAATTGCACCTTGCAATGTGGAGATATTACTGTTTGTGCATTTACAATATTCATTGATTTTTGCCATTGAAAAACGTCCAGAAATGTTTGAAGCTACTGACTGAATGAAAGGAGCTGGCATCTCACTCTCTTTGAATCTTCTTTATCATGCTAGGATTAGCAGGAAAAAGCAAAAAATTTCTGAATTGCACCTTGCAATGTGGAGATATTACTGTTTGTGCATTTACAATATTCATTGATTTTTGCCATTGAAAAACATCATGTTATTCATATACCAGAAATGTTTGAAGCTACTGACTGAATGAAAGGAGCTGACATCTCACTCTCTTTGAATCTTCTTTATCATGCTAGGATTAGCAGGAAAAAGCAAAAAATTTCAGAATTGCACCTTGCAATGTGGAGATATTACTGTTTGTGCATTTACAATATTCATTGATTTTTGCCAATGAAAAACGTCCAGAAATGTTTGAAGCTACTGACTGAATGAAAGGAGCTGGCATCTCACTCTATTTGAATCTTCTTTATCATGCTAAGAGTAGCAGGAAAAACCAAAAAATTTCAGAATTGCATCTTGCAATGCGGAGAAATTACTGTTTGTGCATTTACAATATTCATTGATTTTTGCCATTGAAAAACGTCCAGAAATGATTGAAGCTACTGACTGAATGAAAGGAGCTGGCATCTCACTCTCTTTGAATCTTCTTTATCATGCTAAGAGGAGCAGGAAAAAGCAAAAAATTTCAGAATTGCACCTTGCAATGCGGAGAAATTACTGTTTGTGCATTTACAATATTCATTGATTTTTGCCATTGAAAAACATCATGTTATTCATATACCAGAAATGATTGAAGCTACTGACTGAATGAAAGGAGCTGGCATCTCACTCTCTTTGAATCTTCTTTATCATGCTAAGAGGAGCAGGAAAAAGCAAAAAATTTCAGAATTGCACCTTGCAATGCGGAGAAATTACTGTTTGTGCATTTACAATATTCATTGATTTTTGCCATTGAAAAACGTCCAGAAATGATTGAAGCTACTGACTGAATGAAAGGAGCTGGCATCTCACTCTCTTTGAATCTTCTTTATCATGCTAAGAGGAGCAGGAAAAAGCAAAAAATTTCAGAATTGCACCTTGCAATGCGGAGAAATTACTGTTTGTGCATTTACAATATTCATTGATTTTTGCCATTGAAAAACGTCCAGAAATGATTGAAGCTACTGACTGAATGAAAGGAGCTGGCATCTCACTCTCTTTGAATCTTCTTTATCATGCTAGGATTAGCAGGAAAAAGCAAAAAATTTCAGAATTGCACCTGGCAATGTGGAGATATTACTGTTTGTGCATTTACAATATTCATTGAATTTTGCCATTGAAAAACGTCCAGAAATGTTTGAAGCTACTGACTGAATGAAAGGAGCTGGCATCTCACTCTATTTGAATCTTCTTTATCATGCTAGGATTAGCAGGAAAAAGCAAAAAATTTCAGAATTGCACCTTGCAATGTGGAGATATTACTGTTTGTGCATTTACAATATTCATTGATTTTTGCCATTGAAAAACGTCCAGAAATGTTTATACCAGAAATGTTTGAAGCTACTGACTGAATGAAAGGAGCTGGCATCTCACTCTCTTTGAATCTTCTTTATCATGCTAAGAGGAGCAGGAAAAAGCAAAAAATTTCAGAATTGCACCTTGCAATGCGGAGAAATTACTGTTTGTGCATTTACAATATTCATTGATTTTTGCCATTGAAAAACGTCCAGAAATGACTGAAGCTACTGACTGAATGAAAGGAGCTGGCATCTCACTCTCTTTGAATCTTCTTTATCATGCTAAGAGGAGCAGGAAAAAGCAAAAAATTTCAGAATTGCACCTTGCAATGCGGAGAAATTACAGTTTGTGCATTTACAATATTCATTGATTTTTGCCATTGAAAAACGTCCAGAAATGATTGAAGCTACTGACTGAATGAAAGGAGCTGGCATCTCACTCTCTTTGAATCTTCTTTATCATGCTAAGAGGAGCAGGAAAAAGCAAAAAATTTCAGAATTGCACCTTGCAATGCGGAGAAATTACTGTTTGTGCATTTACAATATTCATTGATTTTTGCCATTGAAAAACATCATGTTATTCATATACCAGAAATGATTGAAGCTACTGACTGAATGAAAGGAGCTGGCATCTCACTCTCTTTGAATCTTCTTTATCATGCTAAGAGGAGCAGGAAAAAGCAAAAAATTTCAGAATTGCACCTTGCAATGCGGAGAAATTACTGTTTGTGCATTTACAATATTCATTGATTTTTGCCATTGAAAAACATCATGTTATTCATATACCAGAAATGATTGAAGCTACTGACTGAATGAAAGGAGCTGGCATCTCACTCTCTTTGAATCTTCTTTATCATGCTAAGAGGAGCAGGAAAAAGCAAAAAATTTCAGAATTGCACCTTGCAATGCGGAGAAATTACTGTTTGTGCATTTACAATATTCATTGATTTTTGCCATTGAAAAACGTCCAGAAATGACTGAAGCTACTGACTGAATGAAAGGAGCTGGCATCTCACTCTCTTTGAATCTTCTTTATCATGCTAAGAGGAGCAGGAAAAAGCAAAAAATTTCAGAATTGCACCTTGCAATGCGGAGAAATTACAGTTTGTGCATTTACAATATTCATTGATTTTTGCCTTTGAAAAACGTCCAGAAATGATTGAAGCTACTGACTGAATGAAAGGAGCTGGCATCTCACTCTCTTTGAATCTTCTTTATCATGCTAAGAGGAGCAGGAAAAAGCAAAAAATTTCAGAATTGCACCTTGCAATGCGGAGAAATTACTGTTTGTGCATTTACAATATTCATTGATTTTTGCCATTGAAAAACATCATGTTATTCATATACCAGAAATGATTGAACCTACTGACTGAATGAAAGGAGCTGGCATCTCACTCTCTTTGAATCTTCTTTATCATGCTAAGAGGAGCAGGAAAAAGCAAAAAATTTCAGAATTGCACCTTGCAATGCGGAGAAATTACTGTTTGTGCATTTACAATATTCATTGATTTTTGCCATTGAAAAACGTCCAGAAATGATTGAAGCTACTGACTGAATGAAAGGAGCTGGCATCTCACTCTCTTTGAATCTTCTTTATCATGCTAAGAGGAGCAGGAAAAAGCAAAAAATTTCAGAATTGCATCTTGCAATGCGGAGAAATTACTGTTTGTGCATTTACAATATTCATTGATTTTTGCCATTGAAAAACGTCCAGAAATGATTGAAGCTACTGACTGAATGAAAGGAGCTGGCATCTCACTCTCTTTGAATCTTCTTTATCATGCTAAGAGGAGCAGGAAAAAGCAAAAAATTTCAGAATTGCACCTTGCAATGCGGAGAAATTACTGTTTGTGCATTTACAATATTCATTGATTTTTGCCATTGAAAAACGTCCAGAAATGATTGAAGCTACTGACTGAATGAAAGGAGCTGGAATCTCACTCTCTTTGAATCTTCTTTATCATGCTAAGAGGAGCAGGAAAAAGCAAAAAATTTCAGAATTGCAACTTGCAATGCGGAGAAATTACTGTTTGTGCATTTACAATATTCATTGATTTTTGCCATTGAAAAACATCATGTTATTCATATACCAGAAATGATTGAAGCTACTGACTGAATGAAAGGAGCTGGCATCTCACTCTCTTTGAATCTTCTTTATCATGCTAAGAGGAGCAGGAAAAAGCAAAAAATTTCAGAATTGCACCTTGCAATGCGGAGAAATTACTGTTTGTGCATTTACAATATTCATTGATTTTTGCCATTGAAAAACGTCCAGAAATGATTGAAGCTACTGACTGAATGAAAGGAGCTGGCATCTCACTCTCTTTGAATCTTCTTTATCATGCTAAGAGGAGCAGGAAAAAGCAAAAAATTTCAGAATTGCACCTTGCAATGCGGAGAAATTACTGTTTGTGCATTTACAATATTCATTGATTTTTGCCATTGAAAAACGTCCAGAAATGATTGAAGCTACTGACTGAATGAAAGGAGCTGGCATCTCACTCTCTTTGAATCTTCTTTATCATGCTAAGAGGAGCAGGAAAAAGCAAAAAATTTCAGAATTGCACCTTGCAATGCGGAGAAATTACTGTTTGTGCATTTACAATATTCATTAATTTTTGCCATTGAAAAACATCATGTTATTCATATCCCAGAAATGTTTGAAGCTACTGACTGAATGAAAGAAGCTGGCATCTCACTCTCTTTGAATCTTCTTTATCATGCTAAGAGGAGCAGGAAAAAGCAAAAAATTTCAGAATTGCACCTTGCAATGCGGAGAAATTACTGTTTGTGCATTTACAATATTCATTGATTTTTGCCATTGAAAAACGTCCAGAAATGATTGAAGCTACTGACTGAATGAAAGGAGCTGGCATCTCACTCTCTTTGAATCTTCTTTAGCATGCTAAGAGGAGCAGGAAAAAGCAAAAAATTTCAGAATTGCACCTTGCAATGCGGAGAAATTACTGTTTGTGCATTTACAATATTCATTGATTTTTGCCATTGAAAAACATCATGTTATTCATATACCAGAAATGTTTGAAGCTACTGACTGAATGAAAGGAGCTGGCATCTCACTCTCTTTGAATCTTCTTTATCATGCTAAGAGGAGCAGGAAAAAGCAAAAAATTTCAGAATTGCACCTTGCAATGCGGAGAAATTACTGTTTGTGCATTTACAATATTCATTGATTTTTGCCATTGAAAAACGTCCAGAAATGATTGAAGCTACTGACTGAATGAAAGGAGCTGGCATCTCATTCTCTTTGAATCTTCTTTATCATGCTAAGAGGAGCAGGAAAATGCAAGAAATTTCAGAATTGCACCTTGCAATGCGGAGAAATTACTGTTTGTGCATTTACAATATTCATTGATTTTTGCCATTGAAAAACATCCAGAAATGATTGAAGCTACTGACTGAATGAAAGGAGCTGGCATCTCACTCTCTTTGAATCTTCTTTATCATGCTAAGAGGAGCAGGAAAAAGCAAAAAATTTCAGAATTGCATCTTGCAATGCGGAGAAATTACTGTTTGTGCATTTACAATATTCATTGATTTTTGCCATTGAAAAACGTCCAGAAATGATTGAAGCTACTGACTGAATGAAAGGAGCTGGCATCTCACTCTCTTTGAATCTTCTTTATCATGCTAAGAGGAGCAGGAAAAAGCAAAAAATTTCAGAATTACACCTTGCAATGCGGAGAAATTACTGTTTGTGCATTTACAATATTCATTGATTTTTGCCATTGAAAAACATCATGTTATTCATATACCAGAAATGATTGAAGCTACTGACTGAATGAAAGGAGCTGGCATCTCACTCTCTTTGAATCTTCTTTATCATGCTAAGAGGAGCAGGAAAAAGCAAAAAATTTCAGAATTGCACCTTGCAATGCGGAGAAATTACTGTTTGTGCATTTACAATATTCATTGATTTTTGCCATTGAAAAACGTCCAGAAATGATTGAAGCTACTGACTGAATGAAAGGAGCTGGCATCTCACTCTCTTTGAATCTTCTTTATCATGCTAAGAGGAGCAGGAAAAAGCAAAAAATTTCAGAATTGCACCTTGCAATGCGGAGAAATTACTGTTTGTGCATTTACAATATTCATTGATTTTTGCCATTGAAAAACGTCCAGAAATGATTGAAGCTACTGACTGAATGAAAGGAGCTGGCATCTCACTCTCTTTGAATCTTCTTTATCATGCTAGGATTAGCAGGAAAAAGCAAAAAATTTCAGAATTGCACCTGGCAATGTGGAGATATTACTGTTTGTGCATTTACAATATTCATTGAATTTTGCCATTGAAAAACGTCCAGAAATGTTTGAAGCTACTGACTGAATGAAAGGAGCTGGCATCTCACTCTATTTGAATCTTCTTTATCATGCTAGGATTAGCAGGAAAAAGCAAAAAATTTCAGAATTGCACCTTGCAATGTGGAGATATTACTGTTTGTGCATTTACAATATTCATTGATTTTTGCCATTGAAAAACGTCCAGAAATGTTTATACCAGAAATGTTTGAAGCTACTGACTGAATGAAAGGAGCTGGCATCTCACTCTCTTTGAATCTTCTTTATCATGCTAAGAGGAGCAGGAAAAAGCAAAAAATTTCAGAATTGCACCTTGCAATGCGGAGAAATTACTGTTTGTGCATTTACAATATTCATTGATTTTTGCCATTGAAAAACGTCCAGAAATGACTGAAGCTACTGACTGAATGAAAGGAGCTGGCATCTCACTCTCTTTGAATCTTCTTTATCATGCTAAGAGGAGCAGGAAAAAGCAAAAAATTTCAGAATTGCACCTTGCAATGCGGAGAAATTACTGTTTGTGCATTTACAATATTCATTGATTTTTGCCATTGAAAAACGTCCAGAAATGATTGAAGCTACTGACTGAATGAAAGGAGCTGGCATCTCACTCTCTTTGAATCTTCTTTATCATGCTAAGAGGAGCAGGAAAAAGCAAAAAATTTCAGAATTGCACCTTGCAATGCGGAGAAATTACTGTTTGTGCATTTACAATATTCATTGATTTTTGCCATTGAAAAACATCATGTTATTCATATACCAGAAATGATTGAAGCTACTGACTGAATGAAAGGAGCTGGCATCTCACTCTCTTTGAATCTTCTTTATCATGCTAAGAGGAGCAGGAAAAAGCAAAAAATTTCAGAATTGCACCTTGCAATGCGGAGAAATTACTGTTTGTGCATTTACAATATTCATTGATTTTTGCCATTGAAAAACGTCCAGAAATGATTGAAGCTACTGACTGAATGAAAGGAGCTGGCATCTCACTCTCTTTGAATCTTTTTTATCATGCTAAGAGGAGCAGGAAAAAGCAAAAAATTTCAGAATTGCAACTTGCAATACGGAGAAATTACTGTTTGTGCATTTACAATATTCATTGATTTTGCCATTGAAAAACGTCCAGAAATGATTGAAGCTACTGACTGAATGAAAGGAGCTGGCATCTCACTCTCTTTGAATCTTCTTTATCATGCTAAGAGGAGCAGGAAAAAGCAAAAAATTTCAGAATTGCACCTTGCAATGCGGAGAAATTACTGTTTGTGCATTTACAATATTCATTGATTTTTGCCATTGAAAAACATCATGTTATTCATATACCAGAAATGTTTGATGCTACTGACTGAATGAAAGGAGCTGGCATCTCACTCTCTTTGAATCTTCTTTATCATGCTAAGAGGAGCAGGAAAAAGCAAAAAATTTCAGAATTGCACCTTGCAATGCGGAGAAATTACTGTTTGTGCATTTACAATATTCATTGATTTTTGCCATTGAAAAACGTCCAGAAATGATTGAAGCTACTGACTGAATGAAAGGAGCTGGCATCTCACTCTCTTTGAATCTTCTTTATCATGCTAAGAGGAGCAGGAAAATGCAAGAAATTTCAGAATTGCACCTTGCAATGCGGAGAAATTACTGTTTGTGCATTTACAATATTCATTGATTTTTGCCATTGAAAAACATCCAGAAATGATTGAAGCTACTGACTGAATGAAAGGAGCTGGCATCTCACTGTCTTTGAATCTTCTTTATCATGCTAAGAGGAGCAGGAAAAAGCCAAAAATTTCAGAATTGCACCTTGCAATGCGGAGAAATTACTGTTTGTGCATTTACAATATTCATTGATTTTTGCCATTGAAAAACATCATGTTATTCATATACCAGAAATGATTGAAGCTACTGACTGAATGAAAGGAGCTGGCATCTCACTCTCTTTGAATCTTCTTTATCATGCAAAGAGGAGCAGGAAAAAGCAAAAAATTTCAGAATTGCACCTTGCAATGCGGAGAAATTACTGTTTGTGCATTTACAATATTCATTGATTTTTGCCATTGAAAAACGTCCAGAAATGATTGAAGCTACTGACTGAATGAAAGGAGCTGGCATCTCACTCTCTTTGAATCTTCTTTATCATGCTAAGAGGAGCAGGAAAAAGCAAAAAATTTCAGAATTGCACCTTGCAATGCGGAGAAATTACTGTTTGTGCATTTACAATATTCACTGATTTTTGCCATTGAAAAACGTCCAGAAATGATTGAAGCAACTGACTGAATGAAAGGAGCTGGCATCTCACTCTCTTTGAATCTTCTTTATCATGCTAAGAGGAGCAGGAAAAAGCAAAAAATTTCAGAATTGCACCTTGCAATGCGGAGAAATTACTGTTTGTGCATTTACAATATTCATTGATTTTTGCCATTGAAAAACGTCCAGAAATAATTGAAGCTACTGACTGAATGAAAGGAGCTGGCATCTCACTCTCTTTGAATCTTCTTTATCATGCTAAGAGGAGCAGGAAAAAGCAAAAAATTTCAGAATTGCAACTTGCAATGCGGAGAAATTACTGTTTGTGCAT
The DNA here is from genome assembly GCF_046119375.1 of Phyllobates terribilis. Classification (NCBI taxonomy): domain Eukaryota; kingdom Metazoa; phylum Chordata; class Amphibia; order Anura; family Dendrobatidae; genus Phyllobates; species Phyllobates terribilis. Next base: position 30,134 of record NW_027366065.1, read on the forward strand.
TTACAATATTCATTGATTTTTGCCATTGAAAAACATCATGTTATTCATATACCAGAAATGATTGAAGCTACTGACTGAATGAAAGGAGCTGGCATCTCACTCTCTTTGAATCTTCTTTATCATGCTAAGAGGAGCAGGAAAAAGCAAAAAATTTCAGAATTGCACCTTGCAATGCGGAGAAATTACTGTTTGTGCATTTACAATATTCATTGATTTTTGCCATTGAAAAACGTCCAGAAATGATTGAAGCTACTGACTGAATGAAAGGAGCTGGCATCTCACTCTCTTTGCATCTTCTTTATCATGCTAAGAGGAGCAGGAAAAAGCAAAAAATTTCAGAATTGCACCTTGCAATGCGGAGAAATTACTGTTTGTGCTTTTACAATATTCATTGATTTTTGCCATTGAAAAACATCATGTTATTCATATACCAGAAATGTTTGAAGCTACTGACTGAATGAAAGGAGCTGGCATCTCACTCTCTTTGAATCTTCTTTATCATGCTAAGAGGAGCAGGAAAAAGCAAAAAATTTCAGAATTGCACCTTGCAATGCGGAGAAATTACTGTTTGTGCATTTACAATATTCATTGATTTTTGACATTGAAAAATGTCCAGAAATGATTGAAGCTGCTTACTGAATGAAAGGAGCTGGCATCTCACTCTCTTTGAATCTTCTTTATCATGCTAAGAGGAGCAGGAAAAAGCAAAAAATTTCAGAATTGCACCTTGCAATGCGGAGAAATTACTGTTTGTGCATTTACAATATTCATTGATTTTTGCCATTGAAAAACATCATGTTATTCATATACCAGAAATGATTGAAGCTACTGACTGAATGAAAGGAGCTGGCATCTCACTCTCTTTGAATCTTCTTTATCATGCTAAGAGGAGCAGGAAAAAGCAAAAAATTTCAGAATTGCACCTTGCAATGCGGAGAAATTACTGTTTGTGCATTTACAATATTCATTGATTTTTGCCATTGAAAAACGTCCAGAAATGATTGAAGCTACTGACTGAATGAAAGGAGCTGGCATCTCACTCTCTTTGAATCTTCTTTATCATGCTAAGAGGAGCAGGAAAAAGCAAAAAATTTCAGAATTGCACCTTGCAATGCGGAGAAATTACTGTTTGTGCATTTACAATATTCATTGATTTTTGCCATTGAAAAACATCATGTTATTCATATACCAGAAATGATTGAAGCTACTGACTGAATGAAAGGAGCTGGCATCTCGCTCTCTTTGAATCTTCTTTATCATGCTAAGAGGAGCAGGAAAAAGCAAAAAATTTCAGAATTGCACCTTGCAATGCGGAGAAATTACTGTTTGTGCATTTACAATATTCATTGATTTTTGCCATTGAAAAACGTCCAGAAATGATTGAAGCTACTGACTGAATGAAAGGAGCTGGCATCTCACTCTCTTTGAATCTTCTTTATCATGCTAAGAGGAGCAGGAAAAAGCAAAAAATTTCAGAATTGCACCTTGCAATGTGGAGAAATTACTGTTTGTGCATTTACAATATTCATTGATTTTTGCCATTGAAAAACATCATGTTATTCATATACCAGAAATGATTGAAGCTACTGACTGAATGAAAGGAGCTGGCATCTCACTCTCTTTGAATCTTCTTTATCATGCTAAGAGGAGCAGGAAAAAGCAAAAAATTTCAGAATTGCACCTTGCAATGCGGAGAAATTACTGTTTGTGCATTTACAATATTCACTGATTTTTGCCATTGAAAAACGTCCAGAAATGATTGAAGCTACTGACTGAATGAAAGGAGCTGGCATCTCACTCTCTTTGAATCTTCTTTATCATGCTAAGAGGAGCAGGAAAAAGCAAAAAATTTCAGAATTGCACCTTGCAATGCGGAGAAATTACTGTTTGTGCTTTTACAATATTCATTGATTTTTGCCATTGAAAAACATCATGTTATTCATATACCAGAAATGTTTGAAGCTACTGACTGAATGAAAGGAGCTGGCATCTCACTCTCTTTGAATCTTCTTTATCATGCTAAGAGGAGCAGGAAAAAGCAAAAAATTTCAGAATTGCACCTTGCAATGCGGAGAAATTACTGTTTGTGCATTTACAATATTCATTGATTTTTGCCATTGAAAAACGTCCAGAAATGATTGAAGCTACTGACTGAATGAAAGGAGCTGGCATCTCACTCTCTTTGAATCTTCTTTATCATGCTAAGAGGAGCAGGAAAAAGCAAAAAATTTCAGAATTGCACCTTGCAATGCGGAGAAATTACTGTTTGTGCATTTACAATATTCATTGATTTTTGCCATTGAAAAACGTCCAGAAATGATTGAAGCTACTGACTGAATGAAAGGAGCTGGCATCTCACTCTCTTTGAATCTTCTTTATCATGCTAAGAGGAGCAGGAAAAAGCAAAAAATTTCAGAATTGCAACTTGCAATGCGGAGAAATTACTGTTTGTGCATTTACAATATTCATTGATTTTTGCCATTGAAAAACATCATGTTATTCATATACCAGAAATGATTGAAGCTACTGACTGAATGAAAGGAGCTGGCATCTCACTCTCTTTGAATCTTCTTTATCATGCTAAGAGGAGCAGGAAAAAGCAAAAAATTTCAGAATTGCACCTTGCAATGCGGAGAAATTACTGTTTGTGCATTTACAATATTCATTGATTTTTGCCATTGAAAAACATCATGTTATTCATATACCAGAAATGTTTGAAGCTACTGACTGAATGAAAGGAGCTGGCATCGCACTCTCTTTGAATCTTCTTTATCATGCTAAGAGGAGCAGGAAAAAGCAAAAAATTTCAGAATTGCACCTTGCAATGCGGAGAAATTACTGTTTGTGCTTTTACAATATTCATTGATTTTTGCCATTGAAAAACGTCCAGAAATGATTGAAGCTACTGACTGAATGAAAGGAGCTGGCATCTCACTCTCTTTGAATCTTCTTTATCATGCTAAGAGGAGCAGGAAAATGCAAGAAATTTCAGAATTGCACCTTGCAATGCGGAGAAATTACTGTTTGTGCATTTACAATATTCATTGATTTTTGCCATTGAAAAACATCCAGAAATGATTGAAGCTACTGACTGAATGAAAGGAGCTGGCATCTCACTCTCTTTGAATCTTCTTTATCATGCTAAGAGGAGCAGGAAAAAGCCAAAAATTTCAGAATTGCACCTTGCAATGCGGAGAAATTACTGTTTGTGCATTTACAATATTCATTGATTTTTGCCATTGAAAAACATCATGTTATTCATATACCAGAAATGATTGAAGCTACTGACTGAATGAAAGGAGCTGGCATCTCACTCTCTTTGAATCTTCTTTATCATGCAAAGAGGAGCAGGAAAAAGCAAAAAATTTCAGAATTGCACCTTGCAATGCGGAGAAATTACTGTTTGTGCATTTACAATATTCATTGATTTTTGCCATTGAAAAACGTCCAGAAATGATTGAAGCTACTGACTGAATGAAAGGAGCTGGCATCTCACTCTCTTTGAATCTTCTTTATCATGCTAAGAGGAGCAGGAAAAAGCAAAAAAATTCAGAATTGCACCTTGCAATGCGGAGAAATTACTGTTTGTGCATTTACAATATTCACTGATTTTTGCCATTGAAAAACGTCCAGAAATGATTGAAGCAACTGACTGAATGAAAGGAGCTGGCATCTCACTCTCTTTGAATCTTCTTTATCATGCTAAGAGGAGCAGGAAAAAGCAAAAAATTTCAGAATTGCACCTTGCAATGCGGAGAAATTACTGTTTGTGCATTTACAATATTCATTGATTTTTGCCATTGAAAAACGTCCAGAAATAATTGAAGCGACTGACTGAATGAAAGGAGCTGGCATCTCACTCTCTTTGAATCTTCTTTATCATGCTAAGAGGAGCAGGAAAAAGCAAAAAATTTCAGAATTGCAACTTGCAATGCGGAGAAATTACTGTTTGTGCATTTACAATATTCATTGATTTTTGCAATTGAAAAACATCATGTTATTCATATACCAGTAATGATTGAAGCTACTGACTGAATGAAAGGAGCTGGAATCTCACTCTCTTTGAATCTTCTTTATCATGCTAAGAGGAGCAGGAAAAAGCAAAAAATTTCAGAATGGCACCTTGCAATGCGGAGAAATTACTGTTTGTGCATTTACAATATTCATTGATTTTTGCCATTGAAAAACGTCCAGAAATGATTGAAGCTACTGACTGAATGAAAGGAGCTGGCATCTCACTCTCTTTGAATCTTCTTTATCATGCTAAGAGGAGCAGGAAAAAGCAAAAAATTTCAGAATTGCACCTTGCAATGCGGAGAAATTACTGTTTGTGCTTTTACAATATTCATTGATTTTTGCCATTGAAACACATCATGTTATTCATATACCAGAAATGTTTGAAGCTACTGACTGAATGAAAGGAACTGGCATCTCACTCTCTTTGAATCTTCTTTATCATGCTAAGAGGAGCAGGAAAAAGCAAAACATTTCAGAATTGCACCTTGCAATGCGGAGAAATTACTGTTTGTGCATTTACAATATTCATTGATTTTTGCCATTGAAAAATGTCCAGAAATGATTGAAGCTGCTGACTGAATGAAAGGAGCTGGCATCTCACTCTCTTTGAATCTTCTTTATCATGCTAAGAGGAGCAGGAAAAAGCAAAAAATTTCAGAATTGCACCTTGCAATGCGGAGAAATTACTGTTTGTGCATTTACAATATTCATTGATTTTTGCCATTGAAAAACATCATGTTATTCATATACCAGAAATGATTGAAGCTACTGACTGAATGAAAGGAGCTGGCATCTCACTCTCTTTGAATCTTCTTTATCATGCTAAGAGGAGCAGGAAAAAGCAAAAAATTTCAGAATTGCACCTTGCAATGCGGAGAAATTACTGTTTGTGCATTTACAATATTCATTGATTTTTGCCATTGAAAAACGTCCAGAAATGATTGAAGCTACTGACTGAATGAAAGGAGCTGGCATCTCACTCTCTTTGAATCTTCTTTATCATGCTAAGAGGAGCAGGAAAAAGCAAAAAATTTCAGAATTGCACCTTGCAATGCGGAGAAATTACTGTTTGTGCATTTACAATATTCATTGATTTTTGCCATTGAAAAACGTCCAGAAATGATTGAAGCTACTGACTGAATGAAAGGAGCTGGCATCTCACTCTCTTTGAATCTTCTTTATCATGCTAAGAGGAGCAGGAAAAAGCAAAAAATTTCAGAATTGCACCTTGCAATGCGGAGAAATTACTGTTTGTGCATTTACAATATTCATTGATTTTTGCCATTGAAAAACATCATGTTATTCATATACCAGAAATGTTTGAAGCTACTGACTGAATGAAAGGAGCTGGCATCTCACTCTCTTTGAATCTTCTTTATCATGCTAAGAGGAGCAGGAAAAAGCAAAAAATTTCAGAATTGCACCTTGCAATGCGGAGAAATTACTGTTTGTGCATTTACAATATTCATTGATTTTTGCCATTGAAAAACGTCCAGAAATGATTGAAGCTACTGACTGAATGAAAGGAGCTGGCATCTCACTCTCTTTGAATCTTCTTTATCATGCTAAGAGGAGCAGGAAAAAGCAAAAAATTTCAGAATTGCACCTTGCAATGCGGAGAAATTACTGTTTGTGCATTTACAATATTCATTGATTTTTGCCAATGAAAAACATCATGTTATTCATATACCAGAAATGATTGAAGCTACTGACTGAATGAAAGGAGCTGGCATCTCGCTCTCTTTGAATCTTCTTTATCATGCTAAGAGGAGCAGGAAAAAGCAAAAAATTTCAGAATTGCACCTTGCAATGCGGAGAAATTACTGTTTGTGCATTTACAATATTCATTGATTTTTGCCATTGAAAAACGTCCAGAAGAGATTGAAGCTACTGACTGAATGAAAGGAGCTGGCATCTCACTCTCTTTGAATCTTCTTTATCATGCTAAGAGGAGCAGGAAAAAGCAAAAAATTTCAGAATTGCACCTTGCAATGTGGAGAAATTACTGTTTGTGCATTTACAATATTCATTGATTTTTGCCATTGAAAAACATCATGTTATTCATATACCAGAAATGTTTGAAGCTACTGACTGAATGAAAGGAACTGGCATCTCACTCTCTTTGAATCTTCTTTATCATGCTAAGAGGAGCAGGAAAAAGCAAAACATTTCAGAATTGCACCTTGCAATGCGGAGAAATTACTGTTTGTGCATTTACAATATTCATTGATTTTTGCCATTGAAAAATGTCCAGAAATGATTGAAGCTGCTGACTGAATGAAAGGAGCTGGCATCTCACTCTCTTTGAATCTTCTTTATCATGCTAAGAGGAGCAGGAAAAAGCAAAAAATTTCAGAATTGCACCTTGCAATGCGGAGAAATTACTGTTTGTGCATTTACAATATTCATTGATTTTTGCCATTGAAAAACATCATGTTATTCATATACCAGAAATGATTGAAGCTACTGACTGAATGAAAGGAGCTGGCATCTCACTCTCTTTGAATCTTCTTTATCATGCTAAGAGGAGCAGGAAAAAGCAAAAAATTTCAGAATTGCACCTTGCAATGCGGAGAAATTACTGTTTGTGCATTTACAATATTCATTGATTTTTGCCATTGAAAAACGTCCAGAAATGATTGAAGCTACTGACTGAATGAAAGGAGCTGGCATCTCACTCTCTTTGAATCTTCTTTATCATGCTAAGAGGAGCAGGAAAAAGCAAAAAATTTCAGAATTGCACCTTGCAATGCGGAGAAATTACTGTTTGTGCATTTACAATATTCATTGATTTTTGCCATTGAAAAACGTCCAGAAATGATTGAAGCTACTGACTGAATGAAAGGAGCTGGCATCTCACTCTCTTTGAATCTTCTTTATCATGCTAAGAGGAGCAGGAAAAAGCAAAAAATTTCAGAATTGCACCTTGCAATGCGGAGAAATTACTGTTTGTGCATTTACAATATTCATTGATTTTTGCCATTGAAAAACATCATGTTATTCATATACCAGAAATGTTTGAAGCTACTGACTGAATGAAAGGAGCTGGCATCTCACTCTCTTTGAATCTTCTTTATCATGCTAAGAGGAGCAGGAAAAAGCAAAAAATTTCAGAATTGCACCTTGCAATGCGGAGAAATTACTGTTTGTGCATTTACAATATTCATTGATTTTTGCCATTGAAAAACGTCCAGAAATGATTGAAGCTACTGACTGAATGAAAGGAGCTGGCATCTCACTCTCTTTGAATCTTCTTTATCATGCTAAGAGGAGCAGGAAAAAGCAAAAAATTTCAGAATTGCACCTTGCAATGCGGAGAAATTACTGTTTGTGCATTTACAATATTCATTGATTTTTGCCATTGAAAAACATCATGTTATTCATATACCAGAAATGATTGAAGCTACTGACTGAATGAAAGGAGCTGGCATCTCGCTCTCTTTGAATCTTCTTTATCATGCTAAGAGGAGCAGGAAAAAGCAAAAAATTTCAGAATTGCACCTTGCAATGCGGAGAAATTACTGTTTGTGCATTTACAATATTCATTGATTTTTGCCATTGAAAAACGTCCAGAAGAGATTGAAGCTACTGACTGAATGAAAGGAGCTGGCATCTCACTCTCTTTGAATCTTCTTTATCATGCTAAGAGGAGCAGGAAAAAGCAAAAAATTTCAGAATTGCACCTTGCAATGTGGAGAAATTACTGTTTGTGCATTTACAATATTCATTGATTTTTGCCATTGAAAAACATCATGTTATTCATATACCAGAAATGATTGAAGCTACTGACTGAATGAAAGGAGCTGGCATCTCACTCTCTTTGAATCTTCTTTATCATGCTAAGAGGAGCAGGAAAAAGCAAAAAATTTCAGAATTGCACCTTGCAATGCGGAGAAATTACTGTTTGTGCATTTACAATATTCATTGATTTTTGCCATTGAAAAACGTCCAGAAATGATTGAAGCTACTGACTGAATGAAAGGAGCTGGCATCTCACTCTCTTTGAATCTTCTTTATCATGCTAAGAGGAGCAGGAAAAAGCAAAAAATTTCAGAATTGCACCTTGCAATGCGGAGAAATTACTGTTTGTGCTTTTACAATATTCATTGATTTTTGCCATTGAAAAACATCATGTTATTCATATACCAGAAATGTTTGAAGCTACTGACTGAATGAAAGGAGCTGGCATCTCACTCTCTTTGAATCTTCTTTATCATGCTAAGAGGAGCAGGAAAAAGCAAAAAATTTCAGAATTGCACCTTGCAATGCGGAGAAATTACTGTTTGTGCATTTACAATATTCATTGATTTTTGCCATTGAAAAACGTCCAGAAATGATTGAAGCTACTGACTGAATGAAAGGAGCTGGCATCTCACTCTCTTTGAATCTTCTTTATCATGCTAAGAGGAGCAGGAAAAAGCAAAAAATTTCAGAATTGCACCTTGCAATGCGGAGAAATTACTGTTTGTGCATTTACAATATTCATTGATTTTTGCCATTGAAAAACGTCCAGAAATGATTGAAGCTACTGACTGAATGAAAGGAGCTGGCATCTCACTCTCTTTGAATCTTCTTTATCATGCTAAGAGGAGCAGGAAAAAGCAAAAAATTTCAGAATTGCAGCTTGCAATGCGGAGAAATTACTGTTTGTGCATTTACAATATTCATTGATTTTTGCCATTGAAAAACATCATGTTATTCATATACCAGAAATGATTGAAGCTACTGACTGAATGAAAGGAGCTGGCATCTCACTCTCTTTGAATCTTCTTTATCATGCTAAGAGGAGCAGGAAAAAGCAAAAAATTTCAGAATTGCACCTTGCAATGCGGAGAAATTACTGTTTGTGCATTTACAATATTCATTGATTTTTGCCATTGAAAAACGTCCAGAAATGATTGAAGCTACTGACTGAATGAAAGGAGCTGGCATCTCACTCTCTTTGAATCTTCTTTATCATGCTAAGAGGAGCAGGAAAAAGCAAAAAATTTCAGAATTGCACCTTGCAATGCGGAGAAATTACTGTTTGTGCATTTACAATATTCATTGATTTTTGCCATTGAAAAACGTCCAGAAATGATTGAAGCTACTGACTGAATGAAAGGAGCTGGCATCTCACTCTCTTTGAATCTTCTTTATCATGCTAAGAGGAGCAGGAAAAAGCAAAAAATTTCAGAATTGCACCTTGCAATGCGGAGAAATTACTGTTTGTGCATTTACAATATTCATTAATTTTTGCCATTGAAAAACATCATGTTATTCATATCCCAGAAATGTTTGAAGCTACTGACTGAATGAAAGAAGCTGGCATCTCACTCTCTTTGAATCTTCTTTATCATGCTAAGAGGAGCAGGAAAAAGCAAAAAATTTCAGAATTGCACCTTGCAATGCGGAGAAATTACTGTTTGTGCATTTACAATATTCATTGATTTTTGCCATTGAAAAACGTCCAGAAATGATTGAAGCTACTGACTGAATGAAAGGAGCTGGCATCTCACTCTCTTTGAATCTTCTTTATCATGCTAAGAGGAGCAGGAAAAAGCAAAAAATTTCAGAATTGCACCTTGCAATGCGGAGAAATTACTGTTTGTGCATTTACAATATTCATTGATTTTTGCCATTGAAAAACATCATGTTATTCATATACCAGAAATGATTGAAGCTACTGACTGAATGAAAGGAGCTGGCATCTCGCTCTCTTTGAATCTTCTTTATCATGCTAAGAGGAGCAGGAAAAAGCAAAAAATTTCAGAATTGCACCTTGCAATGCGGAGAAATTACTGTTTGTGCATTTACAATATTCATTGATTTTTGCCATTGAAAAACGTCCAGAAGAGATTGAAGCTACTGACTGAATGAAAGGAGCTGGCATCTCACTCTCTTTGAATCTTCTTTATCATGCTAAGAGGAGCAGGAAAAAGCAAAAAATTTCAGAATTGCACCTTGCAATGTGGAGAAATTACTGTTTGTGCATTTACAATATTCATTGATTTTTGCCATTGAAAAACATCATGTTATTCATATACCAGAAATGATTGAAGCTACTGACTGAATGAAAGGAGCTGGCATCTCACTCTCTTTGAATCTTCTTTATCATGCTAAGAGGAGCAGGAAAAAGCAAAAAATTTCAGAATTGCACCTTGCAATGCGGAGAAATTACTGTTTGTGCATTTACAATATTCATTGATTTTTGCCATTGAAAAACGTCCAGAAATGATTGAAGCTACTGACTGAATGAAAGGAGCTGGCATCTCACTCTCTTTGAATCTTCTTTATCATGCTAAGAGGAGCAGGAAAAAGCAAAAAATTTCAGAATTGCACCTTGCAATGCGGAGAAATTACTGTTTGTGCTTTTACAATATTCATTGATTTTTGCCATTGAAAAACATCATGTTATTCATATACCAGAAATGTTTGAAGCTACTGACTGAATGAAAGGAGCTGGCATCTCACTCTCTTTGAATCTTCTTTATCATGCTAAGAGGAGCAGGAAAAAGCAAAAAATTTCAGAATTGCACCTTGCAATGCGGAGAAATTACTGTTTGTGCATTTACAATATTCATTGATTTTTGCCATTGAAAAACGTCCAGAAATGATTGAAGCTACTGACTGAATGAAAGGAGCTGGCATCTCACTCTCTTTGAATCTTCTTTATCATGCTAAGAGGAGCAGGAAAAAGCAAAAAATTTCAGAATTGCACCTTGCAATGCGGAGAAATTACTGTTTGTGCATTTACAATATTCATTGATTTTTGCCATTGAAAAACGTCCAGAAATGATTGAAGCTACTGACTGAATGAAAGGAGCTGGCATCTCACTCTCTTTGAATCTTCTTTATCATGCTAAGAGGAGCAGGAAAAAGCAAAAAATTTCAGAATTGCAACTTGCAATGCGGAGAAATTACTGTTTGTGCATTTACAATATTCATTGATTTTTGCCATTGAAAAACATCATGTTATTCATATACCAGAAATGATTGAAGCTACTGACTGAATGAAAGGAGCTGGCATCTCACTCTCTTTGAATCTTCTTTATCATGCTAAGAGGAGCAGGAAAAAGCAAAAAATTTCAGAATTGCACCTTGCAATGCGGAGAAATTACTGTTTGTGCATTTACAATATTCATTGATTTTTGCCATTGAAAAACGTCCAGAAATGATTGAAGCTACTGACTGAATGAAAGGAGCTGGCATCTCACTCTCTTTGAATCTTCTTTATCATGCTAAGAGGAGCAGGAAAAAGCAAAAAATTTCAGAATTGCACCTTGCAATGCGGAGAAATTACTGTTTGTGCATTTACAATATTCATTGATTTTTGCCATTGAAAAACGTCCAGAAATGATTGAAGCTACTGACTGAATGAAAGGAGCTGGCATCTCACTCTCTTTGAATCTTCTTTATCATGCTAAGAGGAGCAGGAAAAAGCAAAAAATTTCAGAATTGCACCTTGCAATGCGGAGAAATTACTGTTTGTGCATTTACAATATTCATTAATTTTTGCCATTGAAAAACATCATGTTATTCATATCCCAGAAATGTTTGAAGCTACTGACTGAATGAAAGAAGCTGGCATCTCACTCTCTTTGAATCTTCTTTATCATGCTAAGAGGAGCAGGAAAAAGCAAAAAATTTCAGAATTGCACCTTGCAATGCGGAGAAATTACTGTTTGTGCATTTACAATATTCATTGATTTTTGCCATTGAAAAACGTCCAGAAATGATTGAAGCTACTGACTGAATGAAAGGAGCTGGCATCTCACTCTCTTTGAATCTTCTTTATCATGCTAAGAGGAGCAGGAAAAAGCAAAAAATTTCAGAATTGCACCTTGCAATGCGGAGAAATTACTGTTTGTGCATTTACAATATTCATTGATTTTTGCCATTGAAAAACATCATGTTATTCATATACCAGAAATGTTTGAAGCTACTGACTGAATGAAAGGAGCTGGCATCTCACTCTCTTTGAATCTTCTTTATCATGCTAAGAGGAGCAGGAAAAAGCAAAAAATTTCAGAATTGCACCTTGCAATGCGGAGAAATTACTGTTTGTGCATTTACAATATTCATTGATTTTTGCCATTGAAAAACGTCCAGAAATGATTGAAGCTACTGACTGAATGAAAGGAGCTGGCATCTCACTCTCTTTGAATCTTCTTTATCATGCTAAGAGGAGCAGGAAAATGCAAGAAATTTCAGAATTGCACCTTGCAATGCGGAGAAATTACTGTTTGTGCATTTACAATATTCATTGATTTTTGCCATTGAAAAACATCCAGAAATGATTGAAGCTACTGACTGAATGAAAGGAGCTGGCATCTCACTCTCTTTGAATCTTCTTTATCATGCTAAGAGGAGCAGGAAAAAGCCAAAAATTTCAGAATTGCACCTTGCAATGCGGAGAAATTACTGTTTGTGCATTTACAATATTCATTGATTTTTGCCATTGAAAAACATCATGTTATTCATATACCAGAAATGATTGAAGCTACTGACTGAATGAAAGGAGCTGGCATCTCACTCTCTTTGAATCTTCTTTATCATGCAAAGAGGAGCAGGAAAAAGCAAAAAATTTCAGAATTGCACCTTGCAATGCGGAGAAATTACTGTTTGTGCATTTACAATATTCATTGATTTTTGCCATTGAAAAACGTCCAGAAATGATTGAAGCTACTGACTGAATGAAAGGAGCTGGCATCTCACTCTCTTTGAATCTTCTTTATCATGCTAAGAGGAGCAGGAAAAAGCAAAAAATTTCAGAATTTCACCTTGCAATGCGGAGAAATTACTGTTTGTGCATTTACAATATTCATTGATTTTTGCCATTGAAAAACGTCCAGAAATGATTGAAGCAACTGACTGAATGAAAGGAGCTGGCATCTCACTCTCTTTGAATCTTCTTTATCATGCTAAGAGGAGCAGGAAAAAGCAAAAAATTTCAGAATTGCACCTTGCAATGCGGAGAAATTACTGTTTGTGCATTTACAATATTCATTGATTTTTGCCATTGAAAAACGTCCAGAAATAATTGAAGCTACTGACTGAATGAAAGGAGCTGGCATCTCACTCTCTTTGAATCTTCTTTATCATGCTAAGAGGAGCAGGAAAAAGCAAAAAATTTCAGAATTGCAACTTGCAATGCGGAGAAATTACTGTTTGTGCATTTACAATATTCATTGATTTTTGCCATTGAAAAACATCATGTTATTCATATACCAGAAATGATTGAATCTACTGACTGAATGAAAGGAGCTGGCATCTCACTCTCTTTGAATCTTCTTTATCATGCTAAGAGGAGCAGGAAAAAGCAAAAAATTTCAGAATTGCACCTTGCAATGCGGAGAAATTACTGTTTGTGCATTTACAATATTCATTGATTTTTGCCATTGAAAAACGTCCAGAAATGATTGAAGCTACTGACTGAATGAAAGGAGCTGGCATCTCACTCTCTTTGAATCTTCTTTATCATGCTAAGAGGAGCAGGAAAAAGCAAAAAATTTCAGAATTGCACCTTGCAATGCGGAGAAATTACTGTTTGTGCTTTTACAATATTCATTGATTTTTGCCATTGAAAAACATCATGTTATTCATATACCAGAAATGTTTGAAGCTACTGACTGAATGAAAGGAGCTGGCATCTCACTCTCTTTGAATCTTCTTTATCATGCTAAGAGGAGCAGGAAAAAGCAAAAAATTTCAGAATTGCACCTTGCAATGCGGAGAAATTACTGTTTGTGCATTTACAATATTCATTGATTTTTGCCATTGAAAAACATCATGTTATTCATATACCAGAAATGATTGAAGCTACTGACTGAATGAAAGGAGCTGGCATCTCACTCTCTTTGAATCTTCTTTATCATGCTAAGAGGAGCAGGAAAAAGCAAAAAATTTCAGAATTGCACCTTGCAATGCGGAGAAATTACTGTTTGTGCATTTACAATATTCATTGATTTTTGCCATTGAAAAACGTCCAGAAATGATTGAAGCTACTGACTGAATGAAAGGAGCTGGCATCTCACTCTCTTTGACTCTTCTTTATCATGCTAAGAGGAGCAGGAAAAAGCAAAAAATTTCAGAATTGCAACTTGCAATGCGGAGAAATTACTGTTTGTGCATTTACAATATTCATTGATTTTTGCCATTGAAAAACGTCCAGAAATGATTGAAGCTACTGACTGAATGAAAGGAGCTGGCATCTCACTCTCTTTGAATCTTCTTTATCATGCTAAGAGGAGCAGGAAAAAGCAAAAAATTTCAGAATTGCACCTTGCAATGCGGAGAAATTACTGTTTGTGCATTTACAATATTCATTGATTTTTGCCATTGAAAAACATCATGTTATTCATATACCAGAAATGTTTGAAGCTACTGACTGAATGAAAGGAGCTGGCATTTCACTCTCTTTGAATCTTCTTTATCATGCTAAGAGGAGCAGGAAAAAGCAAAAAATTTCAGAATTGCACCTTGCAATGCGGAGAAATTACTGTTTGTGCATTTACAATATTCATTGATTTTTGCCATTGAAAAACGTCCAGAAATGATTGAAGCTACTGACTGAATGAAAGGAGCTGGCATCTCACTCTCTTTGAATCTTCTTTATCATGCTAAGAGGAGCAGGAAAAAGCAAAAAATTTCAGAATTGCACCTTGCAATGCGGAGAAATTACTGTTTGTGCATTTACAATATTCATTGATTTTTGCCATTGAAAAACATCATGTTATTCATATACCAGAAATGATTGAAGCTACTGACTGAATGAAAGGAGCTGGCATCTCGCTCTCTTTGAATCTTCTTTATCATGCTAAGAGGAGCAGGAAAAAGCAAAAAATTTCAGAATTGCACTTTGCAATGCGGAGAAATTACTGTTTGTGCATTTACAATATTCATTGATTTTTGCCATTGAAAAACGTCCAGAAGAGATTGAAGCTACTGACTGAATGAAAGGAGCTGGCATCTCACTCTCTTTGAATCTTCTTTATCATGCTAAGAGGAGCAGGAAAAAGCAAAAAATTTCAGAATTGCACCTTGCAATGTGGAGAAATTACTGTTTGTGCATTTACAATATTCATTGATTTTTGCCATTGAAAAACATCATGTTATTCATATACCAGAAATGATTGAAGCTACTGACTGAATGAAAGGAGCTGGCATCTCACTCTCTTTGAATCTTCTTTATCATGCTAAGAGGAGCAGGAAAAAGCAAAAAATTTCAGAATTGCACCTTGCAATGCGGAGAAATTACTGTTTGTGCATTTACAATATTCATTGATTTTTGCCATTGAAAAACGTCCAGAAATGATTGAAGCTACTGACTGAATGAAAGGAGCTGGCATCTCACTCTCTTTGAATCTTCTTTATCATGCTAAGAGGAGCAGGAAAAAGCAAAAAATTTCAGAATTGCACCTTGCAATGCGGAGAAATTACTGTTTGTGCTTTTACAATATTCATTGATTTTTGCCATTGAAAAACATCATGTTATTCATATACCAGAAATGTTTGAAGCTACTGACTGAATGAAAGGAGCTGGCATCTCACTCTCTTTGAATCTTCTTTATCATGCTAAGAGGAGCAGGAAAAAGCAAAAAATTTCAGAATTGCACCTTGCAATGCGGAGAAATTACTGTTTGTGCATTTACAATATTCATTGATTTTTGCCATTGAAAAACATCCAGAAATGATTGAAGCTACTGACTGAATGAAAGGAGCTGGCATCTCACTCTCTTTGAATCTTCTTTATCATGCTAAGAGGAGCAGGAAAAAGCAAAAAATTTCAGAATTGCACCTTGCAATGCGGAGAAATTACTGTTTGTGCATTTACAATATTCATTGATTTTTGCCATTGAAAAACGTCCAGAAATGATTGAAGCTACTGACTGAATGAAAGGAGCTGGCATCTCACTCTCTTTGAATCTTCTTTATCATGCTAAGAGGAGCAGGAAAAAGCAAAAAATTTCAGAATTGCAACTTGCAATGCGGAGAAATTACTGTTTGTGCATTTACAATATTCATTGATTTTTGCCATTGAAAAACATCATGTTATTCATATACCAGAAATGATTGAAGCTACTGACTGAATGAAAGGAGCTGGCATCTCACTCTCTTTGAATCTTCTTTATCATGCTAAGAGGAGCAGGAAAAAGCAAAAAATTTCAGAATTGCACCTTGCAATGCGGAGAAATTACTGTTTGTGCATTTACAATATTCATTGATTTTTGCCATTGAAAAACGTCCAGAAATGATTGAAGCTACTGACTGAATGAAAGGAGCTGGCATCTCACTCTCTTTGAATCTTCTTTATCATGCTAAGAGGAGCAGGAAAAAGCAAAAAATTTCAGAATTGCACCTTGCAATGCGGAGAAATTACTGTTTGTGCATTTACAATATTCATTGATTTTTGCCATTGAAAAACGTCCAGAAATGATTGAAGCTACTGACTGAATGAAAGGAGCTGGCATCTCACTCTCTTTGAATCTTCTTTATCATGCTAAGAGGAGCAGGAAAAAGCAAAAAATTTCAGAATTGCACCTTGCAATGCGGAGAAATTACTGTTTGTGCATTTACAATATTCATTAATTTTTGCCATTGAAAAACATCATGTTATTCAAATCCCAGAAATGTTTGAAGCTACTGACTGAATGAAAGAAGCTGGCATCTCACTCTCTTTGAATCTTCTTTATCATGCTAAGAGGAGCAGGAAAAAGCAAAAAATTTCAGAATTGCACCTTGCAATGCGGAGAAATTACTGTTTGTGCATTTACAATATTCATTGATTTTTGCCATTGAAAAACGTCCAGAAATGATTGAAGCTACTGACTGAATGAAAGGAGCTGGCATCTCACTCTCTTTGAATCTTCTTTATCATGCTAAGAGGAGCAGGAAAAAGCAAAAAATTTCAGAATTGCACCTTGCAATGCGGAGAAATTACTGTTTGTGCATTTACAATATTCATTAATTTTTGCCATTGAAAAACATCATGTTATTCATATCCCAGAAATGTTTGAAGCTACTGACTGAATGAAAGAAGCTGGCATCTCACTCTCTTTGAATCTTCTTTATCATGCTAAGAGGAGCAGGAAAAAGCAAAAAATTTCAGAATTGCACCTTGCAATGCGGAGAAATTACTGTTTGTGCATTTACAATATTCATTGATTTTTGCCATTGAAAAACGTCCAGAAATGATTGAAGCTACTGACTGAATGAAAGGAGCTGGCATCTCACTCTCTTTGATTCTTCTTTATCATGCTAAGAGGAGCAGGAAAAAGCAAAAAATTTCAGAATTGCACCTTGCAATGCGGAGAAATTACTGTTTGTGCATTTACAATATTCATTGATTTTTGCCATTGAAAAACATCATGTTATTCATATACCAGAAATGTTTGAAGCTACTGACTGAATGAAAGGAGCTGGCATCTCACTCTCTTTGAATCTTCTTTATCATGCTAAGAGGAGCAGGAAAAAGCAAAAAATTTCAGAATTGCACCTTGCAATGCGGAGAAATTACTGTTTGTGCATTTACAATATTCATTGATTTTTGCCATTGAAAAACGTCCAGAAATGATTGAAGCTACTGACTGAATGAAAGGAGCTGGCATCTCACTCTCTTTGAATCTTCTTTATCATGCTAAGAGGAGCAGGAAAAAGCAAAAAATTTCAGAATTGCACCTTGCAATGCGGAGAAATTACTGTTTGTGCTTTTACAATATTCATTGATTTTTGCCATTGAAAAACATCATGTTATTCATATACCAGAAATGTTTGAAGCTACTGACTGAATGAAAGGAGCTGGCATCTCACTCTCTTTGAATCTTCTTTATCATGCTAAGAGGAGCAGGAAAAAGCAAAAAATTTCAGAATTGCACCTTGCAATGCGGAGAAATTACTGTTTGTGCATTTACAATATTCATTGATTTTTGCCATTGAAAAACATCCAGAAATGATTGAAGCTACTGACTGAATGAAAGGAGCTGGCATCTCACTCTCTTTGAATCTTCTTTATCATGCTAAGAGGAGCAGGAAAAAGCAAAAAATTTCAGAATTGCACCTTGCAATGCGGAGAAATTACTGTTTGTGCATTTACAATATTCATTGATTTTTGCCATTGAAAAACGTCCAGAAATGATTGAAGCTACTGACTGAATGAAAGGAGCTGGCATCTCACTCTCTTTGAATCTTCTTTATCATGCTAAGAGGAGCAGGAAAAAGCAAAAAATTTCAGAATTGCAACTTGCAATGCGGAGAAATTACTGTTTGTGCATTTACAATATTCATTGATTTTTGCCATTGAAAAACATCATGTTATTCATATACCAGAAATGATTGAAGCTACTGACTGAATGAAAGGAGCTGGCATCTCACTCTCTTTGAATCTTCTTTATCATGCTAAGAGGAGCAGGAAAAAGCAAAAAATTTCAGAATTGCACCTTGCAATGCGGAGAAATTACTGTTTGTGCATTTACAATATTCATTGATTTTTGCCATTGAAAAACGTCCAGAAATGATTGAAGCTACTGACTGAATGAAAGGAGCTGGCATCTCACTCTCTTTGAATCTTCTTTATCATGCTAAGAGGAGCAGGAAAAAGCAAAAAATTTCAGAATTGCACCTTGCAATGCGGAGAAATTACTGTTTGTGCATTTACAATATTCATTGATTTTTGCCATTGAAAAACGTCCAGAAATGATTGAAGCTACTGACTGAATGAAAGGAGCTGGCATCTCACTCTCTTTGAATCTTCTTTATCATGCTAAGAGGAGCAGGAAAAAGCAAAAAATTTCAGAATTGCACCTTGCAATGCGGAGAAATTACTGTTTGTGCATTTACAATATTCATTAATTTTTGCCATTGAAAAACATCATGTTATTCATATACCAGAAATGTTTGAAGCTACTGACTGAATGAAAGGAGCTGGCATCTCACTCTCTTTGAATCTTCTTTATCATGCTAAGAGGAGCAGGAAAAAGCAAAAAATTTCAGAATTGCACCTTGCAATGCGGAGAAATTACTGTTTGTGCATTTACAATATTCATTGATTTTTGCCATTGAAAAACATCCAGAAATGATTGAAGCTACTGACTGAATGAAAGGAGCTGGCATCTCACTCTCTTTGAATCTTCTTTATCATGCTAAGAGGAGCAGGAAAAAGCAAAAAATTTCAGAATTGCACCTTGCAATGCGGAGAAATTACTGTTTGTGCATTTACAATATTCATTGATTTTTGCCATTGAAAAACGTCCAGAAATGATTGAAGCTACTGACTGAATGAAAGGAGCTGGCATCTCACTCTCTTTGAATCTTCTTTATCATGCTAAGAGGAGCAGGAAAAAGCAAAAAATTTCAGAATTGCACCTTGCAATGCGGAGAAATTACTGTTTGTGCATTTACAATATTCATTAATTTTTGCCATTGAAAAACATCATGTTATTCATATACCAGAAATGTTTGAAGCTACTGACTGAATGAAAGGAGCTGGCATCTCACTCTCTTTGAATCTTCTTTATCATGCTAAGAGGAGCAGGAAAAAGCAAAAAATTTCAGAATTGCACCTTGCAATGCGGAGAAATTACTGTTTGTGCATTTACAATATTCATTGATTTTTGCCATTGAAAAACATCCAGAAATGATTGAAGCTACTGACTGAATGAAAGGAGCTGGCATCTCACTCTCTTTGAATCTTCTTTATCATGCTAAGAGGAGCAGGAAAAAGCAAAAAATTTCAGAATTGCACCTTGCAATGCGGAGAAATTACTGTTTGTGCATTTACAATATTCATTGATTTTTGCCATTGAAAAACGTCCAGAAATGATTGAAGCTACTGACTGAATGAAAGGAGCTGGCATCTCACTCTCTTTGAATCTTCTTTATCATGCTAAGAGGAGCAGGAAAAAGCAAAAAATTTCAGAATTGCAACTTGCAATGCGGAGAAATTACTGTTTGTGCATTTACAATATTCATTGATTTTTGCCATTGAAAAACATCATGTTATTCATATACCAGAAATGATTGAAGCTACTGACTGAATGAAAGGAGCTGGCATCTCACTCTCTTTGAATCTTCTTTATCATGCTAAGAGGAGCAGGAAAAAGCAAAAAATTTCAGAATTGCACCTTGCAATGCGGAGAAATTACTGTTTGTGCATTTACAATATTCATTGATTTTTGCCATTGAAAAACGTCCAGAAATGATTGAAGCTACTGACTGAATGAAAGGAGCTGGCATCTCACTCTCTTTGAATCTTCTTTATCATGCTAAGAGGAGCAGGAAAAAGCAAAAAATTTCAGAATTGCACCTTGCAATGCGGAGAAATTACTGTTTGTGCATTTACAATATTCATTGATTTTTGCCATTGAAAAACGTCCAGAAATGATTGAAGCTACTGACTGAATGAAAGGAGCTGGCATCTCACTCTCTTTGAATCTTCTTTATCATGCTAAGAGGAGCAGGAAAAAGCAAAAAATTTCAGAATTGCACCTTGCAATGCGGAGAAATTACTGTTTGTGCATTTACAATATTCATTAATTTTTGCCATTGAAAAACATCATGTTATTCATATCCCAGAAATGTTTGAAGCTACTGACTGAATGAAAGAAGCTGGCATCTCACTCTCTTTGAATCTTCTTTATCATGCTAAGAGGAGCAGGAAAAAGCAAAAAATTTCAGAATTGCACCTTGCAATGCGGAGAAATTACTGTTTGTGCATTTACAATATTCATTGATTTTTGCCATTGAAAAACGTCCAGAAATGATTGAAGCTACTGACTGAATGAAAGGAGCTGGCATCTCACTCTCTTTGATTCTTCTTTATCATGCTAAGAGGAGCAGGAAAAAGCAAAAAATTTCAGAATTGCACCTTGCAATGCGGAGAAATTACTGTTTGTGCATTTACAATATTCATTGATTTTTGCCATTGAAAAACATCATGTTATTCATATACCAGAAATGTTTGAAGCTACTGACTGAATGAAAGGAGCTGGCATCTCACTCTCTTTGAATCTTCTTTATCATGCTAAGAGGAGCAGGAAAAAGCAAAAAATTTCAGAATTGCACCTTGCAATGCGGAGAAATTACTGTTTGTGCATTTACAATATTCATTGATTTTTGCCATTGAAAAACGTCCAGAAATGATTGAAGCTACTGACTGAATGAAAGGAGCTGGCATCTCACTCTCTTTGAATCTTCTTTATCATGCTAAGAGGAGCAGGAAAATGCAAGAAATTTCAGAATTGCACCTTGCAATGCGGAGAAATTACTGTTTGTGCATTTACAATATTCATTGATTTTTGCCATTGAAAAACATCCAGAAATGATTGAAGCTACTGACTGAATGAAAGGAGCTGGCATCTCACTCTCTTTGAATCTTCTTTATCATGCTAAGAGGAGCAGGAAAAAGCCAAAAATTTCAGAATTGCACCTTGCAATGCGGAGAAATTACTGTTTGTGCATTTACAATATTCATTGATTTTTGCCATTGAAAAACATCATGTTATTCATATACCAGAAATGATTGAAGCTACTGACTGAATGAAAGGAGCTGGCATCTCACTCTCTTTGAATCTTCTTTATCATGCAAAGAGGAGCAGGAAAAAGCAAAAAATTTCAGAATTGCACCTTGCAATGCGGAGAAATAACTGTTTGTGCATTTACAATATTCATTGATTTTTGCCATTGAAAAACGTCCAGAAATGATTGAAGCTACTGACTGAATGAAAGGAGCTGGCATCTCACTCTCTTTGAATCTTCTTTATCATGCTAAGAGGAGCAGGAAAAAGCAAAAAATTTCAGAATTGCACCTTGCAATGCGGAGAAATTACTGTTTGTGCATTTACAATATTCATTGATTTTTGCCATTGAAAAACGTCCAGAAATGATTGAAGCAACTGACTGAATGAAAGGAGCTGGCATCTCACTCTCTTTGAATCTTCTTTATCATGCTAAGAGGAGCAGGAAAAAGCAAAAAATTTCAGAATTGCACCTTGCAATGCGGAGAAATTACTGTTTGTGCATTTACAATATTCATTGATTTTTGCCATTGAAAAACGTCCAGAAATGATTGAAGCTACTGACTGAATGAAAGGAGCTGGCATCTCACTCTCTTTGAATCTTCTTTATCATGCTAAGAGGAGCAGGAAAAAGCAAAAAATTTCAGAATTGCACCTTGCAATGCGGAGAAATTACTGTTTGTGCATTTACAATATTCATTGATTTTTGCCATTGAAAAACATCATGTTATTCATATACCAGAAATGTTTGAAGCTACTGACTGAATGAAAGGAGCTGGCATCTCACTCTCTTTGAATCTTCTTTATCATGCTAAGAGGAGCAGGAAAAAGCAAAAAATTTCAGAATTGCACCTTGCAATGCGGAGAAATTACTGTTTGTGCATTTACAATATTCATTGATTTTTGCCATTGAAAAACGTCCAGAAATGATTGAAGCTACTGACTGAATGAAAGGAGCTGGCATCTCACTCTCTTTGAATCTTCTTTATCATGCTAAGAGGAGCAGGAAAATGCAAGAAATTTCAGAATTGCACCTTGCAATGCGGAGAAATTACTGTTTGTGCATTTACAATATTCATTGATTTTTGCCATTGAAAAACATCCAGAAATGATTGAAGCTACTGACTGAATGAAAGGAGCTGGCATCTCACTCTCTTTGAGTCTTCTTTATCATGCTAAGAGGAGCAGGAAAAAGCCAAAAATTTCAGAATTGCACCTTGCAATGCGGAGAAATTACTGTTTGTGCATTTACAATATTCATTGATTTTTGCCATTGAAAAACATCATGTTATTCATATACCAGAAATGATTGAAGCTACTGACTGAATGAAAGGAGCTGGCATCTCACTCTCTTTGAATCTTCTTTATCATGCAAAGAGGAGCAGGAAAAAGCAAAAAATTTCAGAATTACACCTTGCAATGCGGAGAAATTACTGTTTGTGCATTTACAATATTCATTGATTTTTGCCATTGAAAAACGTCCAGAAATGATTGAAGCTACTGACTGAATGAAAGGAGCTGGCATCTCCCTCTCTTTGAATCTTCTTTATCATGCTAAGAGGAGCAGGAAAAAGCAAAAAATTTCAGAATTGCACCTTGCAATGCGGAGAAATTACTGTTTGTGCATTTACAATATTCATTGATTTTTGCCATTGAAAAACGTCCAGAAATGATTGAAGCAACTGACTGAATGAAAGGAGCTGGCATCTCACTCTCTTTGAATCTTCTTTATCATGCTAAGAGGAGCAGGAAAAAGCAAAAAATTTCAGAATTGCACCTTGCAATGCGGAGAAATTACTGTTTGTGCATTTACAATATTCATTGATTTTTGCCATTGAAAAACGTCCAGAAATAATTGAAGCTACTGACTGAATGAAAGGAGCTGGCATCTCACTCTCTTTGAATCTTCTTTATCATGCTAAGAGGAGCAGGAAAAAGCAAAAAATTTCAGAATTGCAACTTGCAATGCGGAGAAATTACTGTTTGTGCATTTACAATATTCATTGATTTTTGCCATTGAAAAACATCATGTTATTCATATACCAGAAATGATTGAAGCTACTGACTGAATGAAAGGAGCTGGCATCTCACTCTCTTTGAATCTTCTTTATCATGCTAAGAGGAGCAGGAAAAAGCAAAAAATTTCAGAATTGCACCTTGCAATGCGGAGAAATTACTGTTTGTGCATTTACAATATTCATTGATTTTTGCCATTGAAAAACGTCCAGAAATGATTGAAGCTACTGACTGAATGAAAGGAGCTGGCATCTCACTCTCTTTGAATCTTCTTTATCATGCTAAGAGGAGCAGGAAAAAGCAAAAAATTTCAGAATTGCACCTTGCAATGCGGAGAAATTACTGTTTGTGCTTTTACAATATTCATTGATTTTTGCCATTGAAAAACATCATGTTATTCATATACCAGAAATGTTTGAAGCTACTGACTGAATGAAAGGAGCTGGCATCTCACTCTCTTTGAATCTTCTTTATCATGCTAAGAGGAGCAGGAAAAAGCAAAAAATTTCAGAATTGCACCTTGCAATGCGGAGAAATTACTGTTTGTGCATTTACAATATTCATTGATTTTTGCCATTGAAAAATGTCCAGAAATGATTGAAGCTGCTGACTGAATGAAAGGAGCTGGCATCTCACTCTCTTTGAATCTTCTTTATCATGCTAAGAGGAGCAGGAAAAAGCAAAAAATTTCAGAATTGCACCTTGCAATGCGGAGAAATTACTGTTTGTGCATTTACAATATTCATTGATTTTTGCCATTGAAAAACATCCAGAAATGATTGAAGCTACTGACTGAATGAAAGGAGCTGGCATCTCACTCTCTTTGAATCTTCTTTATCATGCTAAGAGGAGCAGGAAAAAGCCAAAAATTTCAGAATTGCACCTTGCAATGCGGAGAAATTACTGTTTGTGCATTTACAATATTCATTGATTTTTGCCATTGAAAAACATCATGTTATTCATATACCAGAAATGATTGAAGCTACTGACTGAATGAAAGGAGCTGGCATCTCACTCTCTTTGAATCTTCTTTATCATGCTAAGAGGAGCAGGAAAAAGCAAAAAATTTCAGAATTGCACCTTGCAATGCGGAGAAATTACTGTTTGTGCATTTACAATATTCATTGATTTTTGCCATTGAAAAACGTCCAGAAATGATTGAAGCTACTGACTGAATGAAAGGAGCTGGCATCTCACTCTCTTTGAATCTTCTTTATCATGCTAAGAGGAGCAGGAAAATGCAAGAAATTTCAGAATTGCACCTTGCAATGCGGAGAAATTACTGTTTGTGCATTTACAATATTCATTGATTTTTGCCATTGAAAAACATCCAGAAATGATTGAAGCTACTGACTGAATGAAAGGAGCTGGCATCTCACTCTCTTTGAATCTTCTTTATCATGCTAAGAGGAGCAGGAAAAAGCCAAAAATTTCAGAATTGCACCTTGCAATGCGGAGAAATTACTGTTTGTGCATTTACAATATTCATTGATTTTTGCCATTGAAAAACATCATGTTATTCATATACCAGAAATGATTGAAGCTACTGACTGAATGAAAGGAGCTGGCATCTCACTCTCTTTGAATCTTCTTTATCATGCAAAGAGGAGCAGGAAAAAGCAAAAAATTTCAGAATTACACCTTGCAATGCGGAGAAATTACTGTTTGTGCATTTACAATATTCATTGATTTTTGCCATTGAAAAACGTCCAGAAATGATTGAAGCTACTGACTGAATGAAAGGAGCTGGCATCTCCCTCTCTTTGAATCTTCTTTATCATGCTAAGAGGAGCAGGAAAAAGCAAAAAATTTCAGAATTGCACCTTGCAATGCGGAGAAATTACTGTTTGTGCATTTACAATATTCATTGATTTTTGCCATTGAAAAACGTCCAGAAATGATTGAAGCAACTGACTGAATGAAAGGAGCTGGCATCTCACTCTCTTTGAATCTTCTTTATCATGCTAAGAGGAGCAGGAAAAAGCAAAAAATTTCAGAATTGCACCTTGCAATGCGGAGAAATTACTGTTTGTGCATTTACAATATTCATTGATTTTTGCCATTGAAAAACGTCCAGAAATAATTGAAGCTACTGACTGAATGAAAGGAGCTGGCATCTCACTCTCTTTGAATCTTCTTTATCATGCTAAGAGGAGCAGGAAAAAGCAAAAAATTTCAGAATTGCAACTTGCAATGCGGAGAAATTACTGTTTGTGCATTTACAATATTCATTGATTTTTGCCATTGAAAAACATCATGTTATTCATATACCAGAAATGATTGAAGCTACTGACTGAATGAAAGGAGCTGGCATCTCACTCTCTTTGAATCTTCTTTATCATGCTAAGAGGAGCAGGAAAAAGCAAAAAATTTCAGAATTGCACCTTGCAATGCGGAGAAATTACTGTTTGTGCATTTACAATATTCATTGATTTTTGCCATTGAAAAACGTCCAGAAATGATTGAAGCTACTGACTGAATGAAAGGAGCTGGCATCTCACTCTCTTTGAATCTTCTTTATCATGCTAAGAGGAGCAGGAAAAAGCAAAAAATTTCAGAATTGCACCTTGCAATGCGGAGAAATTACTGTTTGTGCTTTTACAATATTCATTGATTTTTGCCATTGAAAAACATCATGTTATTCATATACCAGAAATGTTTGAAGCTACTGACTGAATGAAAGGAGCTGGCATCTCACTCTCTTTGAATCTTCTTTATCATGCTAAGAGGAGCAGGAAAAAGCAAAAAATTTCAGAATTGCACCTTGCAATGCGGAGAAATTACTGTTTGTGCATTTACAATATTCATTGATTTTTGCCATTGAAAAATGTCCAGAAATGATTGAAGCTGCTGACTGAATGAAAGGAGCTGGCATCTCACTCTCTTTGAATCTTCTTTATCATGCTAAGAGGAGCAGGAAAAAGCAAAAAATTTCAGAATTGCACCTTGCAATGCGGAGAAATTACTGTTTGTGCATTTACAATATTCATTGATTTTTGCCATTGAAAAACATCCAGAAATGATTGAAGCTACTGACTGAATGAAAGGAGCTGGCATCTCACTCTCTTTGAATCTTCTTTATCATGCTAAGAGGAGCAGGAAAAAGCCAAAAATTTCAGAATTGCACCTTGCAATGCGGAGAAATTACTGTTTGTGCATTTACAATATTCATTGATTTTTGCCATTGAAAAACATCATGTTATTCATATACCAGAAATGATTGAAGCTACTGACTGAATGAAAGGAGCTGGCATCTCACTCTCTTTGAATCTTCTTTATCATGCAAAGAGGAGCAGGAAAAAGCAAAAAATTTCAGAATTGCACCTTGCAATGCGGAGAAATTACTGTTTGTGCATTTACAATATTCATTGATTTTTGCCATTGAAAAACGTCCAGAAATGATTGAAGCTACTGACTGAATGAAAGGAGCTGGCATCTCACTCTCTTTGAATCTTCTTTATCATGCTAAGAGGAGCAGGAAAAAGCAAAAAATTTCAGAATTGCACCTTGCAATGCGGAGAAATTACTGTTTGTGCATTTACAATATTCATTGATTTTTGCCATTGAAAAACGTCCAGAAATGATTGAAGCAACTGACTGAATGAAAGGAGCTGGCATCTCACTCTCTTTGAATCTTCTTTATCATGCTAAGAGGAGCAGGACAAAGCAAAAAATTTCAGAATTGCACCTTGCAATGCGGAGAAATTACTGTTTGTGCATTTACAATATTCATTGATTTTTGCCATTGAAAAACGTCCAGAAATAATTGAAGCTACTGACTGAATGAAAGGAGCTGGCATCTCACTCTCTTTGAATCTTCTTTATCATGCTAAGAGGAGCAGGAAAAAGCAAAAAATTTCAGAATTGCAACTTGCAATGCGGAGAAATTACTGTTTGTGCATTTACAATATTCATTGATTTTTGCCATTGAAAAACATCATGTTATTCATATACCAGAAATGATTGAAGCTACTGACTGAATGAAAGGAGCTGGCATCTCACTCTCTTTGAATCTTCTTTATCATGCTAAGAGGAGCAGGAAAAAGCAAAAAATTTCAGAATTGCACCTTGCAATGCGGAGAAATTACTGTTTGTGCATTTACAATATTCATTGATTTTTGCCATTGAAAAACGTCCAGAAATGATTGAAGCTACTGACTGAATGAAAGGAGCTGGCATCTCACTCTCTTTGAATCTTCTTTATCATGCTAAGAGGAGCAGGAAAAAGCAAAAAATTTCAGAATTGCACCTTGCAATGCGGAGAAATTACTGTTTGTGCTTTTACAATATTCATTGATTTTTGCCATTGAAAAACATCATGTTAGTCATATACCAGAAATGTTTGAAGCTACTGACTGAATGAAAGGAGCTGGCATCTCACTCTCTTTGAATCTTCTTTATCATGCTAAGAGGAGCAGGAAAAAGCAAAAAATTTCAGAATTGCACCTTGCAATGCGGAGAAATTACTGTTTGTGCATTTACAATATTCATTGATTTTTGCCATTGAAAAATGTCCAGAAATGATTGAAGCTGCTGACTGAATGAAAGGAGCTGGCATCTCACTCTCTTTGAATCTTCTTTATCATGCTAAGAGGAGCAGGAAAAAGCAAAAAATTTCAGAATTGCACCTTGCAATGCGGAGAAATTACTGTTTGTGCATTTACAATATTCATTGATTTTTGCTATTGAAAAACATCATGTTATTCATATACCAGAAATGATTGAAGCTACTGACTGAATGAAACGAGCTGGCATCTCACTCTCTTTGAATCTTCTTTATCATGCTAAGAGGAGCAGGAAAAAGCAAAAAATTTCAGAATTGCACCTTGCAATGCGGAGAAATTACTGTTTGTGCATTTACAATATTCATTGATTTTTGCCATTGAAAAACGTCCAGAAATGATTGAAGCTACTGACTGAATGAAAGGAGCTGGCATCTCACTCTCTTTGAATCTTCTTTATCATGCTAAGAGGAGCAGGAAAAAGCAAAAAATTTCAGAATTGCACCTTGCAATGCGGAGAAATTACTGTTTGTGCATTTACAATATTCATTGATTTTTGCCATTGAAAAACGTCCTGAAATGATTGAAGCTACTGACTGAATGAAAGGAGCTGGCATCTCACTCTCTTTGAATCTTCTTTATCATGCTAAGAGGAGCAGGAAAAAGCAAAAAATTTCAGAATTGCACCTTGCAATGCGGAGAAATTACTGTTTGTGCATTTACAATATTCATTGATTTTTGCCTTTGAAAAACATCATGTTATTCATATACCAGAAATGTTTGAAGCTACTGACTGAATGAAAGGAGCTGGCATCTCACTCTCTTTGAATCTTCTTTATCATGCTAAGAGGAGCAGGAAAAAGCAAAAAATTTCAGAATTGCACCTTGCAATGCGGAGAAATTACTGTTTGTGCATTTACAATATTCATTGATTTTTGCCATTGAAAAACGTCCAGAAATGATTGAAGCTACTGACTGAATGAAAGGAGCTGGCATCTCACTCTCTTTGAATCTTCTTTATCATGCTAAGAGGAGCAGGAAAAAGCAAAAAATTTCAGAATTGCACCTTGCAATGCGGAGAAATTACTGTTTGTGCATTTACAATATTCATTGATTTTTGCCATTGAAAAACATCATGTTATTCATATACCAGAAATGATTGAAGCTACTGACTGAATGAAAGGAGCTGGCATCTCGCTCTCTTTGAATCTTCTTTATCATGCTAAGAGGAGCAGGAAAAAGCAAAAAATTTCAGAATTGCACCTTGCAATGCGGAGAAATTACTGTTTGTGCATTTACAATATTCATTGATTTTTGCCATTGAAAAACGTCCAGAAATGATTGAAGCTACTGACTGAATGAAAGGAGCTGGCATCTCACTCTCTTTGAATCTTCTTTATCATGCTAAGAGGAGCAGGAAAAAGCAAAAAATTTCAGAATTGCACCTTGCAATGTGGAGAAATTACTGTTTGTGCATTTACAATATTCATTGATTTTTGCCATTGAAAAACATCATGTTATTCATATACCAGAAATGATTGAAGCTACTGACTGAATGAAAGGAGCTGGCATCTCACTCTCTTTGAATCTTCTTTATCATGCTAAGAGGAGCAGGAAAAAGCAAAAAATTTCAGAATTGCACCTTGCAATGCGGAGAAATTACTGTTTGTGCATTTACAATATTCATTGATTTTTGCCATTGAAAAACGTCCAGAAATGATTGAAGCTACTGACTGAATGAAAGGAGCTGGCATCTCACTCTCTTTGAATCTTCTTTATCATGCTAAGAGGAGCAGGAAAAAGCAAAAAATTTCAGAATTGCACCTTGCAATGCGGAGAAATTACTGTTTGTGCTTTTACAATATTCATTGATTTTTGCCATTGAAAAACATCGTTATTCATATACCAGAAATGTTTGAAGCTACTGACTGAATGAAAGGAGCTGGCATCTCACTCTCTTTGAATCTTCTTTATCATGCTAAGAGGAGCAGGAAAAAGCAAAAAATTTCAGAATTGCACCTTGCAATGCGGAGAAATTACTGTTTGTGCATTTACAATATTCATTGATTTTTGCCATTGAAAAACGTTCAGAAATGATTGAAGCTACTGACTGAATGAAAGGAGCTGGCATCTCACTCTCTTTGAATCTTCTTTATCATGCTAAGAGGAGCAGGAAAAAGCAAAAAATTTCAGAATTGCACCTTGCAATGCGGAGAAATTACTGTTTGTGCATTTACAATATTCATTGATTTTTGCCATTGAAAAACGTCCAGAAATGATTGAAGCTACTGACTGAATGAAAGGAGCTGGCATCTCACTCTCTTTGAATCTTCTTTATCATGCTAAGAGGAGCAGGAAAAAGCAAAAAATTTCAGAATTGCAACTTGCAATGCGGAGAAATTACTGTTTGTGCATTTACAATATTCATTGATTTTTGCCATTGAAAAACATCATGTTATTCATATACCAGAAATGATTGAAGCTACTGACTGAATGAAAGGAGCTGGCATCTCACTCTCTTTGAATCTTCTTTATCATGCTAAGAGGAGCAGGAAAAAGCAAAAAATTTCAGAATTGCACCTTGCAATGCGGAGAAATTACTGTTTGTGCATTTACAATATTCATTGATTTTTGCCATTGAAAAACGTCCAGAAATGATTGAAGCTACTGACTGAATGAAAGGAGCTGGCATCTCACTCTCTTTGAATCTTCTTTATCATGCTAAGAGGAGCAGGAAAAAGCAAAAAATTTCAGAATTGCACCTTGCAATGCGGAGAAATTACTGTTTGTGCATTTACAATATTCATTGATTTTTGCCATTGAAAAACGTCCAGAAATAATTGAAGCTACTGACTGAATGAAAGGAGCTGGCATCTCACTCTCTTTGAATCTTCTTTATCATGCTAAGAGGAGCAGGAAAAAGCAAAAAATTTCAGAATTGCAACTTGCAATGCGGAGAAATTACTGTTTGTGCATTTACAATATTCATTGATTTTTGCCATTGAAAAACATCATGTTATTCATATACCAGAAATGATTGAAGCTACTGACTGAATGAAAGGAGCTGGCATCTCACTCTCTTTGAATCTTCTTTATCATGCTAAGAGGAGCAGGAAAAAGCAAAAAATTTCAGAATTGCACCTTGCAATGCGGAGAAATTACTGTTTGTGCATTTACAATATTCATTGATTTTTGCCATTGAAAAACGTCCAGAAATGATTGAAGCTACTGACTGAATGAAAGGAGCTGGCATCTCACTCTCTTTGAATCTTCTTTATCATGCTAAGAGGAGCAGGAAAAAGCAAAAAATTTCAGAATTGCACCTTGCAATGCGGAGAAATTACTGTTTGTGCTTTTACAATATTCATTGATTTTTGCCATTGAAAAACATCATGTTATTCATATACCAGAAATGTTTGAAGCTACTGACTGAATGAAAGGAGCTGGCATCTCACTCTCTTTGAATCTTCTTTATCATGCTAAGAGGAGCAGGAAAAAGCAAAAAATTTCAGAATTGCACCTTGCAATGCGGAGAAATTACTGTTTGTGCATTTACAATATTCATTGATTTTTGCCATTGAAAAATGTCCAGAAATGATTGAAGCTGCTGACTGAATGAAAGGAGCTGGCATCTCACTCTCTTTGAATCTTCTTTATCATGCTAAGAGGAGCAGGAAAAAGCCAAAAATTTCAGAATTGCACCTTGCAATGCGGAGAAATTACTGTTTGTGCATTTACAATATTCATTGATTTTTGCCATTGAAAAACATCATGTTATTCATATACCAGAAATGATTGAAGCTACTGACTGAATGAAAGGAGCTGGCATCTCACTCTCTTTGAATCTTCTTTATCATGCAAAGAGGAGCAGGAAAAAGCAAAAAATTTCAGAATTGCACCTTGCAATGCGGAGAAATTACTGTTTGTGCATTTACAATATTCATTGATTTTTGCCATTGAAAAACGTCCAGAAATGATTGAAGCTACTGACTGAATGAAAGGAGCTGGCATCTCACTCTCTTTGAATCTTCTTTATCATGCTAAGAGGAGCAGGAAAAAGCAAAAAATTTCAGAATTGCACCTTGCAATGGGAGAAATTACTGTTTGTGCATTTACAATATTCATTGATTTTTGCCATTGAAAAACGTCCAGAAATGATTGAAGCAACTGACTGAATGAAAGGAGCTGGCATCTCACTCTCTTTGAATCTTCTTTATCATGCTAAGAGGAGCAGGAAAAAGCAAAAAATTTCAGAATTGCACCTGCAATGCGGAGAAATTACTGTTTGTGCATTTACAATATTCATTGATTTTTGCCATTGAAAAACGTCCAGAAATAATTGAAGCTACTGACTGAATGAAAGGAGCTGGCATCTCACTCTCTTTGAATCTTCTTTATCATGCTAAGAGGAGCAGGAAAAAGCAAAAAATTTCAGAATTGCAACTTGCAATGCGGAGAAATTACTGTTTGTGCATTTACAATATTCATTGATTTTTGCCATTGAAAAACATCATGTTATTCATATACCAGAAATGATTGAAGCTACTGACTGAATGAAAGGAGCTGGCATCTCACTCTCTTTGAATCTTCTTTATCATGCTAAGAGGAGCAGGAAAAAGCAAAAAATTTCAGAATTGCACCTTGCAATGCGGAGAAATTACTGTTTGTGCATTTACAATATTCATTGATTTTTGCCATTGAAAAACGTCCAGAAATGATTGAAGCTACTGACTGAATGAAAGGAGCTGGCATCTCACTCTCTTTGAATCTTCTTTATCATGCTAAGAGGAGCAGGAAAAAGCAAAAAATTTCAGAATTGCACCTTGCAATGCGGAGAAATTACTGTTTGTGCTTTTACAATATTCATTGATTTTTGCCATTGAAAAACATCATGTTAGTCATATACCAGAAATGTTTGAAGCTACTGACTGAATGAAAGGAGCTGGCATCTCACTCTCTTTGAATCTTCTTTATCATGCTAAGAGGAGCAGGAAAAAGCAAAAAATTTCAGAATTGCACCTTGCAATGCGGAGAAATTACTGTTTGTGCATTTACAATATTCATTGATTTTTGCCATTGAAAAATGTCCAGAAATGATTGAAGCTGCTGACTGAATGAAAGGAGCTGGCATCTCACTCTCTTTGAATCTTCTTTATCATGCTAAGAGGAGCAGGAAAAAGCAAAAAATTTCAGAATTGCACCTTGCAATGCGGAGAAATTACTGTTTGTGCATTTACAATATTCATTGATTTTTGCTATTGAAAAACATCATGTTATTCATATACCAGAAATGATTGAAGCTACTGACTGAATGAAACGAGCTGGCATCTCACTCTCTTTGAATCTTCTTTATCATGCTAAGAGGAGCAGGAAAAAGCAAAAAATTTCAGAATTGCACCTTGCAATGCGGAGAAATTACTGTTTGTGCATTTACAATATTCATTGATTTTTGCCATTGAAAAACGTCCAGAAATGATTGAAGCTACTGACTGAATGAAAGGAGCTGGCATCTCACTCTCTTTGAATCTTCTTTATCATGCTAAGAGGAGCAGGAAAAAGCAAAAAATTTCAGAATTGCACCTTGCAATGCGGAGAAATTACTGTTTGTGCATTTACAATATTCATTGATTTTTGCCATTGAAAAACATCCTGAAATGATTGAAGCTACTGACTGAATGAAAGGAGCTGGCATCTCACTCTCTTTGAATCTTCTTTATCATGCTAAGAGGAGCAGGAAAAAGCAAAAAATTTCAGAATTGCACCTTGCAATGCGGAGAAATTACTGTTTGTGCATTTACAATATTCATTGATTTTTGCCTTTGAAAAACATCATGTTATTCATATACCAGAAATGTTTGAAGCTACTGACTGAATGAAAGGAGCTGGCATCTCACTCTCTTTGAATCTTCTTTATCATGCTAAGAGGAGCAGGAAAAAGCAAAAAATTTCAGAATTGCACCTTGCAATGCGGAGAAATTACTGTTTGTGCATTTACAATATTCATTGATTTTTGCCATTGAAAAACGTCCAGAAATGATTGAAGCTACTGACTGAATGAAAGGAGCTGGCATCTCACTCTCTTTGAATCTTCTTTATCATGCTAAGAGGAGCAGGAAAAAGCAAAAAATTTCAGAATTGCACCTTGCAATGCGGAGAAATTACTGTTTGTGCATTTACAATATTCATTGATTTTTGCCATTGAAAAACATCATGTTATTCATATACCAGAAATGATTGAAGCTACTGACTGAATGAAAGGAGCTGGCATCTCGCTCTCTTTGAATCTTCTTTATCATGCTAAGAGGAGCAGGAAAAAGCAAAAAATTTCAGAATTGCACCTTGCAATGCGGAGAAATTACTGTTTGTGCATTTACAATATTCATTGATTTTTGCCATTGAAAAACGTCCAGAAATGATTGAAGCTACTGACTGAATGAAAGGAGCTGGCATCTCACTCTCTTTGAATCTTCTTTATCATGCTAAGAGGAGCAGGAAAAAGCAAAAAATTTCAGAATTGCACCTTGCAATGTGGAGAAATTACTGTTTGTGCATTTACAATATTCATTGATTTTTGCCATTGAAAAACATCATGTTATTCATATACCAGAAATGATTGAAGCTACTGACTGAATGAAAGGAGCTGGCATCTCACTCTCTTTGAATCTTCTTTATCATGCTAAGAGGAGCAGGAAAAAGCAAAAAATTTCAGAATTGCACCTTGCAATGCGGAGAAATTACTGTTTGTGCATTTACAATATTCATTGATTTTTGCCATTGAAAAACGTCCAGAAATGATTGAAGCTACTGACTGAATGAAAGGAGCTGGCATCTCACTCTCTTTGAATCTTCTTTATCATGCTAAGAGGAGCAGGAAAAAGCAAAAAATTTCAGAATTGCACCTTGCAATGCGGAGAAATTACTGTTTGTGCTTTTACAATATTCATTGATTTTTGCCATTGAAAAACATCATGTTATTCATATACCAGAAATGTTTGAAGCTACTGACTGAATGAAAGGAGCTGGCATCTCACTCTCTTTGAATATTCTTTATCATGCTAAGAGGAGCAGGAAAAAGCAAAAAATTTCAGAATTGCACCTTGCAATGCGGAGAAATTACTGTTTGTGCATTTACAATATTCATTGATTTTTGCCATTGAAAAACGTTCAGAAATGATTGAAGCTACTGACTGAATGAAATTAGCTGGCATCTCACTCTCTTTGAATCTTCTTTATCATGCTAAGAGGAGCAGGAAAAAGCAAAAAATTTCAGAATTGCACCTTGCAATGCGGAGAAATTACTGTTTGTGCATTTACAATATTCATTGATTTTTGCCATTGAAAAACGTCCAGAAATGATTGAAGCTACTGACTGAATGAAAGGAGCTGGCATCTCACTCTCTTTGAATCTTCTTTATCATGCTAAGAGGAGCAGGAAAAAGCAAAAAATTTCAGAATTGCAACTTGCAATGCGGAGAAATTACTGTTTGTGCATTTACAATATTCATTGATTTTTGCCATTGAAAAACATCATGTTATTCATATACCAGAAATGATTGAAGCTACTGACTGAATGAAAGGAGCTGGCATCTCACTCTCTTTGAATCTTCTTTATCATGCTAAGAGGAGCAGGAAAAAGCAAAAAATTTCAGAATTGCACCTTGCAATGCGGAGAAATTACTGTTTGTGCATTTACAATATTCATTGATTTTTGCCATTGAAAAACGTCCAGAAATGATTGAAGCTACTGACTGAATGAAAGGAGCTGGCATCTCACTCTCTTTGAATCTTCTTTGTCATGCTAAGAGGAGCAGGAAAAAGCAAAAAATTTCAGAATTGCACCTTGCAATGCGGAGAAATTACTGTTTGTGCTTTTACAATATTCATTGATTTTTGCCATTGAAAAACATCATGTTATTCATATACCAGAAATGTTTGAAGCTACTGACTGAATGAAAGGAGCTGGCATCTCACTCTCTTTGAATCTTCTTTATCATGCTAAGAGGAGCAGGAAAAAGCAAAAAATTTCAGAATTGCACCTTGCAATGCGGAGAAATTACTGTTTGTGCATTTACAATATTCATTGATTTTTGCCATTGAAAAACGTCCAGAAATGATTGAAGCTACTGACTGAATGAAAGGAGCTGGCATCTCACTCTCTTTGAATCTTCTTTATCATGCTAAGAGGAGCAGGAAAAAGCAAAAAATTTCAGAATTGCACCTTGCAATGCGGAGAAATTACTGTTTGTGCATTTACAATATTCATTGATTTTTGCCATTGAAAAACGTCCAGAAATGATTGAAGCTACTGACTGAATGAAAGGAGCTGGCATCTCACTCTCTTTGAATCTTCTTTATCATGCTAAGAGGAGCAGGAAAAAGCCAAAAATTTCAGAATTGCACCTTGCAATGCGGAGAAATTACTGTTTGTGCATTTACAATATTCATTGATTTTTGCCATTGAAAAACATCATGTTATTCATATACCAGAAATGATTGAAGCTACTGACTGAATGAAAGGAGCTGGCATCTCACTCTCTTTGAATCTTCTTTATCATGCAAAGAGGAGCAGGAAAAAGCAAAAAATTTCAGAATTGCACCTTGCAATGCGGAGAAATTACTGTTTGTGCATTTACAATATTCATTGATTTTTGCCATTGAAAAACGTCCAGAAATGATTGAAGCTACTGACTGAATGAAAGGAGCTGGCATCTCACTCTCTTTGAATCTTCTTTATCATGCTAAGAGGAGCAGGAAAAAGCAAAAAATTTCAGAATTGCACCTTGCAATGCGGAGAAATTACTGTTTGTGCATTTACAATATTCATTGATTTTTGCCATTGAAAAACGTCCAGAAATGATTGAAGCAACTGACTGAATGAAAGGAGCTGGCATCTCACTCTCTTTGAATCTTCTTTATCATGCTAAGAGGAGCAGGAAAAAGCAAAAAATTTCAGAATTGCACCTGCAATGCGGAGAAATTACTGTTTGTGCATTTACAATATTCATTGATTTTTGCCATTGAAAAACGTCCAGAAATAATTGAAGCTACTGACTGAATGAAAGGAGCTGGCATCTCACTCTCTTTGAATCTTCTTTATCATGCTAAGAGGAGCAGGAAAAAGCAAAAAATTTCAGAATTGCAACTTGCAATGCGGAGAAATTACTGTTTGTGCATTTACAATATTCATTGATTTTTGCCATTGAAAAACATCATGTTATTCATATACCAGAAATGATTGAAGCTACTGACTGAATGAAAGGAGCTGGCATCTCACTCTCTTTGAATCTTCTTTATCATGCTAAGAGGAGCAGGAAAAAGCAAAAAATTTCAGAATTGCACCTTGCAATGCGGAGAAATTACTGTTTGTGCATTTACAATATTCATTGATTTTTGCCATTGAAAAACGTCCAGAAATGATTGAAGCTACTGACTGAATGAAAGGAGCTGGCATCTCACTCTCTTTGAATCTTCTTTATCATGCTAAGAGGAGCAGGAAAAAGCAAAAAATTTCAGAATTGCACCTTGCAATGCGGAGAAATTACTGTTTGTGCTTTTACAATATTCATTGATTTTTGCCATTGAAAAACATCATGTTAGTCATATACCAGAAATGTTTGAAGCTACTGACTGAATGAAAGGAGCTGGCATCTCACTCTCTTTGAATCTTCTTTATCATGCTAAGAGGAGCAGGAAAAAGCAAAAAATTTCAGAATTGCACCTTGCAATGCGGAGAAATTACTGTTTGTGCATTTACAATATTCATTGATTTTTGCCATTGAAAAATGTCCAGAAATGATTGAAGCTGCTGACTGAATGAAAGGAGCTGGCATCTCACTCTCTTTGAATCTTCTTTATCATGCTAAGAGGAGCAGGAAAAAGCAAAAAATTTCAGAATTGCACCTTGCAATGCGGAGAAATTACTGTTTGTGCATTTACAATATTCATTGATTTTTGCTATTGAAAAACATCATGTTATTCATATACCAGAAATGATTGAAGCTACTGACTGAATGAAACGAGCTGGCATCTCACTCTCTTTGAATCTTCTTTATCATGCTAAGAGGAGCAGGAAAAAGCAAAAAATTTCAGAATTGCACCTTGCAATGCGGAGAAATTACTGTTTGTGCATTTACAATATTCATTGATTTTTGCCATTGAAAAACGTCCAGAAATGATTGAAGCTACTGACTGAATGAAAGGAGCTGGCATCTCACTCTCTTTGAATCTTCTTTATCATGCTAAGAGGAGCAGGAAAAAGCAAAAAATTTCAGAATTGCACCTTGCAATGCGGAGAAATTACTGTTTGTGCATTTACAATATTCATTGATTTTTGCCATTGAAAAACATCCTGAAATGATTGAAGCTACTGACTGAATGAAAGGAGCTGGCATCTCACTCTCTTTGAATCTTCTTTATCATGCTAAGAGGAGCAGGAAAAAGCAAAAAATTTCAGAATTGCACCTTGCAATGCGGAGAAATTACTGTTTGTGCATTTACAATATTCATTGATTTTTGCCTTTGAAAAACATCATGTTATTCATATACCAGAAATGTTTGAAGCTACTGACTGAATGAAAGGAGCTGGCATCTCACTCTCTTTGAATCTTCTTTATCATGCTAAGAGGAGCAGGAAAAAGCAAAAAATTTCAGAATTGCACCTTGCAATGCGGAGAAATTACTGTTTGTGCATTTACAATATTCATTGATTTTTGCCATTGAAAAACGTCCAGAAATGATTGAAGCTACTGACTGAATGAAAGGAGCTGGCATCTCACTCTCTTTGAATCTTCTTTATCATGCTAAGAGGAGCAGGAAAAAGCAAAAAATTTCAGAATTGCACCTTGCAATGCGGAGAAATTACTGTTTGTGCATTTACAATATTCATTGATTTTTGCCATTGAAAAACATCATGTTATTCATATACCAGAAATGATTGAAGCTACTGACTGAATGAAAGGAGCTGGCATCTCGCTCTCTTTGAATCTTCTTTATCATGCTAAGAGGAGCAGGAAAAAGCAAAAAATTTCAGAATTGCACCTTGCAATGCGGAGAAATTACTGTTTGTGCATTTACAATATTCATTGATTTTTGCCATTGAAAAACGTCCAGAAATGATTGAAGCTACTGACTGAATGAAAGGAGCTGGCATCTCACTCTCTTTGAATCTTCTTTATCATGCTAAGAGGAGCAGGAAAAAGCAAAAAATTTCAGAATTGCACCTTGCAATGTGGAGAAATTACTGTTTGTGCATTTACAATATTCATTGATTTTTGCCATTGAAAAACATCATGTTATTCATATACCAGAAATGATTGAAGCTACTGACTGAATGAAAGGAGCTGGCATCTCACTCTCTTTGAATCTTCTTTATCATGCTAAGAGGAGCAGGAAAAAGCAAAAAATTTCAGAATTGCACCTTGCAATGCGGAGAAATTACTGTTTGTGCATTTACAATATTCATTGATTTTTGCCATTGAAAAACGTCCAGAAATGATTGAAGCTACTGACTGAATGAAAGGAGCTGGCATCTCACTCTCTTTGAATCTTCTTTATCATGCTAAGAGGAGCAGGAAAAAGCAAAAAATTTCAGAATTGCACCTTGCAATGCGGAGAAATTACTGTTTGTGCTTTTACAATATTCATTGATTTTTGCCATTGAAAAACATCATGTTATTCATATACCAGAAATGTTTGAAGCTACTGACTGAATGAAAGGAGCTGGCATCTCACTCTCTTTGAATATTCTTTATCATGCTAAGAGGAGCAGGAAAAAGCAAAAAATTTCAGAATTGCACCTTGCAATGCGGAGAAATTACTGTTTGTGCATTTACAATATTCATTGATTTTTGCCATTGAAAAACGTTCAGAAATTATTGAAGCTACTGACTGAATGAAATTAGCTGGCATCTCACTCTCTTTGAATCTTCTTTATCATGCTAAGAGGAGCAGGAAAAAGCAAAAAATTTCAGAATTGCACCTTGCAATGCGGAGAAATTACTGTTTGTGCATTTACAATATTCATTGATTTTTGCCATTGAAAAACGTCCAGAAATGATTGAAGCTACTGACTGAATGAAAGGAGCTGGCATCTCACTCTCTTTGAATCTTCTTTATCATGCTAAGAGGAGCAGGAAAAAGCAAAAAATTTCAGAATTGCAACTTGCAATGCGGAGAAATTACTGTTTGTGCATTTACAATATTCATTGATTTTTGCCATTGAAAAACATCATGTTATTCATATACCAGAAATGATTGAAGCTACTGACTGAATGAAAGGAGCTGGCATCTCACTCTCTTTGAATCTTCTTTATCATGCTAAGAGGAGCAGGAAAAAGCAAAAAATTTCAGAATTGCACCTTGCAATGCGGAGAAATTACTGTTTGTGCATTTACAATATTCATTGATTTTTGCCATTGAAAAACGTCCAGAAATGATTGAAGCTACTGACTGAATGAAAGGAGCTGGCATCTCACTCTCTTTGAATCTTCTTTATCATGCTAAGAGGAGCAGGAAAAAGCAAAAAATTTCAGAATTGCACCTTGCAATGCGGAGAAATTACTGTTTGTGCTTTTACAATATTCATTGATTTTTGCCATTGAAAAACATCATGTTATTCATATACCAGAAATGTTTGAAGCTACTGACTGAATGAAAGGAGCTGGCATCTCACTCTCTTTGAATCTTCTTTATCATGCTAAGAGGAGCAGGAAAAAGCAAAAAATTTCAGAATTGCACCTTGCAATGCGGAGAAATTACTGTTTGTGCATTTACAATATTCATTGATTTTTGCCATTGAAAAACGTCCAGAAATGATTGAAGCTACTGACTGAATGAAAGGAGCTGGCATCTCACTCTCTTTGAATCTTCTTTATCATGCTAAGAGGAGCAGGAAAAAGCAAAAAATTTCAGAATTGCACCTTGCAATGCGGAGAAATTACTGTTTGTGCATTTACAATATTCATTGATTTTTGCCATTGAAAAACGTC
Organism: Phyllobates terribilis; assembly: GCF_046119375.1. Lineage (NCBI taxonomy): Eukaryota > Metazoa > Chordata > Amphibia > Anura > Dendrobatidae > Phyllobates > Phyllobates terribilis. The sequence continues at coordinate 71,147 of NW_027366065.1, forward strand.
CAGAAATGATTGAAGCTACTGACTGAATGAAAGGAGCTGGCATCTCACTCTCTTTGAATCTTCTTTATCATGCTAAGAGGAGCAGGAAAAAGCAAAAAATTTCAGAATTGCACCTTGCAATGCGGAGAAATTACTGTTTGTGCATTTACAATATTCATTGATTTTTGCCATTGAAAAACATCATGTTATTCATATACCAGAAATGATTGAAGCTACTGACTGAATGAAAGGAGCTGGCATCTTACTCTCTTTGAATCTTCTTTGTCATGCTAAGAGGAGCAGGAAAAAGCAAAAAATTTCAGAATTGCACCTTGCAATGCGGAGAAATTACTGTTTGAGCATTTACAATATTCATTGATTTTTGCCATTGAAAAACGTCCAGAAATGATTGAAGCTACTGACTGAATGAAAGGAGCTGGCATCTCACTCTCTTTGAATCTTCTTTATCATGCTAAGAGGAGCAGGAAAAAGCAAAAAATTTCAGAATTGCACCTTGCAATGCGGAGAAATTACTGTTTGTGCATTTACAATATTCATTGATTTTTGCCATTGAAAAACGTCCAGAAATGATTGAAGCTACTGAATGAATGAAAGGAGCTGGCATCTCACTCTCTTTGAATCTTCTTTATCATGCTAAGAGGAGCAGGAAAAAGCAAAAAATTTCAGAATTGCACCTTGCAATGCGGAGAAATTACTGTTTGTGCATTTACAATATTCATTGATTTTTGCCATTGAAAAACATCATGTTATTCATATACCAGAAATGTTTGTAGCTACTGACTGAATGAAAGGAGCTGGCATCTCACTCTCTTTGAATCTTCTTTATCATGCTAAGAGGAGCAGGAAAAAGCAAAAAATTTCAGAATTGCACCTTGCAATGCGGAGAAATTACTGTTTGTGCATTTACAATATTCATTGATTTTTGCCATTGAAAAACGTCCAGAAATGATTGAAGCTACTGACTGAATGAAAGGAGCTGGCATCTCTCTCTCTTTGAATCTTCTTTATCATGCTAAGAGGAGCAGGAAAAAGCAAAAAATTTCAGAATTGCACCTTGCAATGCGGAGAAATTACTGTTTGTGCATTTACAATATTCATTGATTTTTGCCATTGAAAAACGTCCAGAAATGATTGAAGCTACTGACTGAATGAAAGGAGCTGGCATCTCACTCTCTTTGAATCTTCTTTATCATGCTAAGAGGAGCAGGAAAAAGCAAAAAATTTCAGAATTGCACCTTGCAATGCGGAGAAATTACTCTTTGTGCATTTACAATATTCATTGATTTTTGCCATTGAAAAACATCATGTTATTCATATACCAGAAATGTTTGAAGCTACTGACTGAATGAAAGGAGCTGGCATCTCACTCTCTTTGAATCTTCTTTATCATGCTAAGAGGAGCAGGAAAAAGCAAAAAATTTCAGAATTGCACCTTGCAATGCGGAGAAATTACTGTTTGTGCATTTACAATATTCATTGATTTTTGCCATTGAAAAACATCATGTTATTCATATACCAGAAATGTTTGAAGCTACTGACTGAATGAAAGGAGCTGGCATCTCACTCTCTTTGAATCTTCTTTATCATGCTAAGAGGAGCAGGAAAAAGCAAAAAATTTCAGAATTGCACCTTGCAATGCGGAGAAATTACTGTTTGTGCATTTACAATATTCATTGATTTTTGCCATTGAAAAACGTCCAGAAATGATTGAAGCTACTGACTGAATGAAAGGAGCTGGCATCTCACTCTCTTTGAATCTTCTTTATCATGCTAAGAGGAGCAGGAAAAAGCAAAAAATTTCAGAATTGCACCTTGCAATGCGGAGAAATTACTCTTTGTGCATTTACAATATTCATTGATTTTTGCCATTGAAAAACATCATGTTATTCATATACCAGAAATGTTTGAAGCTACTGACTGAATGAAAGGAGCTGGCATCTCACTCTCTTTGAATCTTCTTTATCATGCTAAGAGGAGCAGGAAAAAGCAAAAAATTTCAGAATTGCACCTTGCAATGCGGAGAAATTACTGTTTGTGCATTTACAATATTCATTGATTTTTGCCATTGAAAAACATCATGTTATTCATATACCAGAAATGTTTGAAGCTACTGACTGAATGAAAGGAGCTGGCATCTCACTCTCTTTGAATCTTCTTTATCATGCTAAGAGGAGCAGGAAAAAGCAAAAAATTTCAGAATTGCACCTTGCAATGCGGAGAAATTACTGTTTGTGCATTTACAATATTCATTGATTTTTGCCATTGAAAAACGTCCAGAAATGATTGAAGCTACTGACTGAATGAAAGGAGCTGGCATCTCACTCTCTTTGAATCTTCTTTATCATGCTAAGAGGAGCAGGAAAAAGCAAAAAATTTCAGAATTGCACCTTGCAATGCGGAGAAATTACTGTTTGAGCATTTACAATATTCATTGATTTTTGCCATTGAAAAACGTCCAGAAATGATTGAAGCTACTGACTGAATGAAAGGAGCTGGCATCTCACTCTCTTTGAATCTTCTTTATCATGCTAAGAGGAGCAGGAAAAAGCAAAAAATTTCAGAATTGCACCTTGCAATGCGGAGAAATTACTGTTTGTGCATTTACAATATTCATTGATTTTTGCCATTGAAAAACGTCCAGAAATGATTGAAGCTACTGAATGAATGAAAGGAGCTGGCATCTCACTCTCTTTGAATCTTCTTTATCATGCTAAGAGGAGCAGGAAAAAGCAAAAAATTTCAGAATTGCACCTTGCAATGCGGAGAAATTACTGTTTGTGCATTTACAATATTCATTGATTTTTGCCATTGAAAAACATCATGTTATTCATATACCAGAAATGTTTGTAGCTACTGACTGAATGAAAGGAGCTGGCATCTCACTCTCTTTGAATCTTCTTTATCATGCTAAGAGGAGCAGGAAAAAGCAAAAAATTTCAGAATTGCACCTTGCAATGCGGAGAAATTACTGTTTGTGCATTTACAATATTCATTGATTTTTGCCATTGAAAAACGTCCAGAAATGATTGAAGCTACTGACTGAATGAAAGGAGCTGGCATCTCACTCTCTTTGAATCTTCTTTATCATGCTAAGAGGAGCAGGAAAAAGCAAAAAATTTCAGAATTGCACCTTGCAATGCGGAGAAATTACTGTTTGTGCATTTACAATATTCATTGATTTTTGCCATTGAAAAACGTCCAGAAATGATTGAAGCTACTGACTGAATGAAAGGAGCTGGCATCTCACTCTCTTTGAATCTTCTTTATCATGCTAAGAGGAGCAGGAAAAAGCAAAAAATTTCAGAATTGCACCTTGCAATGCGGAGAAATTACTCTTTGTGCATTTACAATATTCATTGATTTTTGCCATTGAAAAACATCATGTTATTCATATACCAGAAATGTTTGAAGCTACTGACTGAATGAAAGGAGCTGGCATCTCACTCTCTTTGAATCTTCTTTATCATGCTAAGAGGAGCAGGAAAAAGCAAAAAATTTCAGAATTGCACCTTGCAATGCGGAGAAATTACTGTTTGTGCATTTACAATATTCATTGATTTTTGCCATTGAAAAACATCATGTTATTCATATACCAGAAATGTTTGAAGCTACTGACTGAATGAAAGGAGCTGGCATCTCACTCTCTTTGAATCTTCTTTATCATGCTAAGAGGAGCAGGAAAAAGCAAAAAATTTCAGAATTGCACCTTGCAATGCGGAGAAATTACTGTTTGTGCATTTACAATATTCATTGATTTTTGCCATTGAAAAACGTCCAGAAATGATTGAAGCTACTGACTGAATGAAAGGAGCTGGCATCTCACTCTCTTTGAATCTTCTTTATCATGCTAAGAGGAGCAGGAAAAAGCAAAAAATTTCAGAATTGCACCTTGCAATGCGGAGAAATTACTCTTTGTGCATTTACAATATTCATTGATTTTTGCCATTGAAAAACATCATGTTATTCATATACCAGAAATGTTTGAAGCTACTGACTGAATGAAAGGAGCTGGCATCTCACTCTCTTTGAATCTTCTTTATCATGCTAAGAGGAGCAGGAAAAAGCAAAAAATTTCAGAATTGCACCTTGCAATGCGGAGAAATTACTGTTTGTGCATTTACAATATTCATTGATTTTTGCCATTGAAAAACATCATGTTATTCATATACCAGAAATGTTTGAAGCTACTGACTGAATGAAAGGAGCTGGCATCTCACTCTCTTTGAATCTTCTTTATCATGCTAAGAGGAGCAGGAAAAAGCAAAAAATTTCAGAATTGCACCTTGCAATGCGGAGAAATTACTGTTTGTGCATTTACAATATTCATTGATTTTTGCCATTGAAAAACGTCCAGAAATGATTGAAGCTACTGACTGAATGAAAGGAGCTGGCATCTCACTCTCTTTGAATCTTCTTTATCATGCTAAGAGGAGCAGGAAAAAGCAAAAAATTTCAGAATTGCACCTTGCAATGCGGAGAAATTACTGTTTGTGCATTTACAATATTCATTGATTTTTGCCATTGAAAAACATCATGTTATTCATATACCAGAAATGATTGAAGCTACTGACTGAATGAAAGGAGCTGGCATCTCGCTCTCTTTGAATCTTCTTTATCATGCTAAGAGGAGCAGGAAAAAGCAAAAAATTTCAGAATTGCACCTTGCAATGTGGAGAAATTACTGTTTGTGCATTTACAATATTCATTGATTTTTGCCATTGAAAAACATCATGTTATTCATATACCAGAAATGATTGAAGCTACTGACTGAATGAAAGGAGCTGGCATCTCACTCTCTTTGAATCTTCTTTATCATGCTAAGAGGAGCAGGAAAAAGCAAAAAATTTCAGAATTGCACCTTGCAATGCGGAGAAATTACTGTTTGTGCATTTACAATATTCATTGATTTTTGCCATTGAAAAACGTCCAGAAATGATTGAAGCTACTGACTGAATGAAAGGAGCTGGCATCTCACTCTCTTTGAATCTTCTTTATCATGCTAAGAGGAGCAGGAAAAAGCAAAAAATTTCAGAATTGCACCTTGCAATGCGGAGAAATTACTGTTTGTGCTTTTACAATATTCATTGATTTTTGCCATTGAAAAACATCATGTTATTCATATACCAGAAATGTTTGAAGCTACTGACTGAATGAAAGGAGCTGGCATCTCACTCTCTTTGAATCTTCTTTATCATGCTAAGAGGAGCAGGAAAAAGCAAAAAATTTCAGAATTGCACCTTGCAATGCGGAGAAATTACTGTTTGTGCATTTACAATATTCATTGATTTTTGCCATTGAAAAACATCCAGAAATGATTGAAGCTACTGACTGAATGAAAGGAGCTGGCATCTCACTCTCTTTGAATCTTCTTTATCATGCTAAGAGGAGCAGGAAAAAGCAAAAAATTTCAGAATTGCACCTTGCAATGCGGAGAAATTACTGTTTGTGCATTTACAATATTCATTGATTTTTGCCATTGAAAAACGTCCAGAAATGATTGAAGCTACTGACTGAATGAAAGGAGCTGGCATCTCACTCTCTTTGAATCTTCTTTATCATGCTAAGAGGAGCAGGAAAAAGCAAAAAATTTCAGAATTGCAACTTGCAATGCGGAGAAATTACTGTTTGTGCATTTACAATATTCATTGATTTTTGCCATTGAAAAACATCATGTTATTCATATACCAGAAATGATTGAAGCTACTGACTGAATGAAAGGAGCTGGCATCTCACTCTCTTTGAATCTTCTTTATCATGCTAAGAGGAGCAGGAAAAAGCAAAAAATTTCAGAATTGCACCTTGCAATGCGGAGAAATTACTGTTTGTGCATTTACAATATTCATTGATTTTTGCCATTGAAAAACGTCCAGAAATGATTGAAGCTACTGACTGAATGAAAGGAGCTGGCATCTCACTCTCTTTGAATCTTCTTTATCATGCTAAGAGGAGCAGGAAAAAGCAAAAAATTTCAGAATTGCACCTTGCAATGCGGAGAAATTACTGTTTGTGCTTTTACAATATTCATTGATTTTTGCCATTGAAAAACATCATATTATTCATATACCAGAAATGTTTGAAGCTACTGACTGAATGAAAGGAGCTGGCATCTCACTCTCTTTGAATCTTCTTTATCATGCTAAGAGGAGCAGGAAAAAGCAAAAAATTTCAGAATTGCACCTTGCAATGCGGAGAAATTACTGTTTGTGCATTTACAATATTCATTGATTTTTGCCATTGAAAAACGTCCAGAAATGATTGAAGCTACTGACTGAATGAAAGGAGCTGGCATCTCACTCTCTTTGAATCTTCTTTATCATGCTAAGAGGAGCAGGAAAAAGCAAAAAATTTCAGAATTGCACCTTGCAATGCGGAGAAATTACTGTTTGTGCATTTACAATATTCATTGATTTTTGCCATTGAAAAACGTCCAGAAATGATTGAAGCTACTGAATGAATGAAAGGAGCTGGCATCTCACTCTCTTTGAATCTTCTTTATCATGCTAAGAGGAGCAGGAAAAAGCAAAAAATTTCAGAATTGCACCTTGCAATGCGGAGAAATTACTGTTTGTGCATTTACAATATTCATTGATTTTTGCCATTGAAAAACATCATGTTATTCATATACCAGAAATGTTTGTAGCTACTGACTGAATGAAAGGAGCTGGCATCTCACTCTCTTTGAATCTTCTTTATCATGCTAAGAGGAGCAGGAAAAAGCAAAAAATTTCAGAATTGCACCTTGCAATGCGGAGAAATTACTGTTTGTGCATTTACAATATTCATTGATTTTTGCCATTGAAAAACGTCCAGAAATGATTGAAGCTACTGACTGAATGAAAGGAGCTGGCATCTCACTCTCTTTGAATCTTCTTTATCATGCTAAGAGGAGCAGGAAAAAGCAAAAAATTTCAGAATTGCACCTTGCAATGCGGAGAAATTACTGTTTGTGCATTTACAATATTCATTGATTTTTGCCATTGAAAAACGTCCAGAAATGATTGAAGCTACTGACTGAATGAAAGGAGCTGGCATCTCACTCTCTTTGAATCTTCTTTATCATGCTAAGAGGAGCAGGAAAAAGCAAAAAATTTCAGAATTGCACCTTGCAATGCGGAGAAATTACTCTTTGTGCATTTACAATATTCATTGATTTTTGCCATTGAAAAACATCATGTTATTCATATACCAGAAATGTTTGAAGCTACTGACTGAATGAAAGGAGCTGGCATCTCACTCTCTTTGAATCTTCTTTATCATGCTAAGAGGAGCAGGAAAAAGCAAAAAATTTCAGAATTGCACCTTGCAATGCGGAGAAATTACTGTTTGTGCATTTACAATATTCATTGATTTTTGCCATTGAAAAACATCATGTTATTCATATACCAGAAATGTTTGAAGCTACTGACTGAATGAAAGGAGCTGGCATCTCACTCTCTTTGAATCTTCTTTATCATGCTAAGAGGAGCAGGAAAAAGCAAAAAATTTCAGAATTGCACCTTGCAATGCGGAGAAATTACTGTTTGTGCATTTACAATATTCATTGATTTTTGCCATTGAAAAACGTCCAGAAATGATTGAAGCTACTGACTGAATGAAAGGAGCTGGCATCTCACTCTCTTTGAATCTTCTTTATCATGCTAAGAGGAGCAGGAAAAAGCAAAAAATTTCAGAATTGCACCTTGCAATGCGGAGAAATTACTGTTTGTGCATTTACAATATTCATTGATTTTTGCCATTGAAAAACATCATGTTATTCATATACCAGAAATGATTGAAGCTACTGACTGAATGAAAGGAGCTGGCATCTCGCTCTCTTTGAATCTTCTTTATCATGCTAAGAGGAGCAGGAAAAAGCAAAAAATTTCAGAATTGCACCTTGCAATGCGGAGAAATTACTGTTTGTGCATTTACAATATTCATTGTTTTTTGCCATTGAAAAACGTCCAGAAATGATTGAAGCTACTGACTGAATGAAAGGAGCTGTCATCTCACTCTCTTTGAATCTTCTTTATCATGCTAAGAGGAGCAGGAAAAAGCAAAAAATTTCAGAATTGCACCTTACAATGTGGAGAAATTACTGTTTGTGCATTTACAATATTCATTGATTTTTGCCATTGAAAAACATCATGTTATTCATATACCAGAAATGATTGAAGCTACTGACTGAATGAAAGGAGCTGGCATCTCACTCTCTTTGAATCTTCTTTATCATGCTAAGAGGAGCAGGAAAAAGCAAAAAATTTCAGAATTGCACCTTGCAATGCGGAGAAATTACTGTTTGTGCATTTACAATATTCATTGATTTTTGCCATTGAAAAACGTCCAGAAATGATTGAAGCTACTGACTGAATGAAAGGAGCTGGCATCTCACTCTCTTTGAATCTTCTTTATCATGCTAAGAGGAGCAGGAAAAAGCAAAAAATTTCAGAATTGCACCTTGCAATGCGGAGAAATTACTGTTTGTGCTTTTACAATATTCATTGATTTTTGCCATTGAAAAACATCATGTTATTCATATACCAGAAATGTTTGAAGCTACTGACTGAATGAAAGGAGCTGGCATCTCACTCTCTTTGAATCTTCTTTATCATGCTAAGAGGAGCAGGAAAAAGCAAAAAATTTCAGAATTGCACCTTGCAATGCGGAGAAATTACTGTTTGTGCATTTACAATATTCATTGATTTTTGCCATTGAAAAACATCCAGAAATGATTGAAGCTACTGACTGAATGAAAGGAGCTGGCATCTCACTCTCTTTGAATCTTCTTTATCATGCTAAGAGGAGCAGGAAAAAGCAAAAAATTTCAGAATTGCACCTTGCAATGCGGAGAAATTACTGTTTGTGCATTTACAATATTCATTGATTTTTGCCATTGAAAAACGTCCAGAAATGATTGAAGCTACTGACTGAATGAAAGGAGCTGGCATCTCACTCTCTTTGAATCTTCTTTATCATGCTAAGAGGAGCAGGAAAAAGCAAAAAATTTCAGAATTGCAACTTGCAATGCGGAGAAATTACTGTTTGTGCATTTACAATATTCATTGATTTTTGCCATTGAAAAACATCATGTTATTCATATACCAGAAATGATTGAAGCTACTGACTGAATGAAAGGAGCTGGCATCTCACTCTCTTTGAATCTTCTTTATCATGCTAAGAGGAGCAGGAAAAAGCAAAAAATTTCAGAATTGCACCTTGCAATGCGGAGAAATTACTGTTTGTGCATTTACAATATTCATTGATTTTTGCCATTGAAAAACGTCCAGAAATGATTGAAGCTACTGACTGAATGAAAGGAGCTGGCATCTCACTCTCTTTGAATCTTCTTTATCATGCTAAGAGGAGCAGGAAAAAGCAAAAAATTTCAGAATTGCACCTTGCAATGCGGAGAAATTACTGTTTGTGCTTTTACAATATTCATTGATTTTTGCCATTGAAAAACATCATATTATTCATATACCAGAAATGTTTGAAGCTACTGACTGAATGAAAGGAGCTGGCATCTCACTCTCTTTGAATCTTCTTTATCATGCTAAGAGGAGCAGGAAAAAGCAAAAAATTTCAGAATTGCACCTTGCAATGCGGAGAAATTACTGTTTGTGCATTTACAATATTCATTGATTTTTGCCATTGAAAAACGTCCAGAAATGATTGAAGCTACTGACTGAATGAAAGGAGCTGGCATCTCACTCTCTTTGAATCTTCTTTATCATGCTAAGAGGAGCAGGAAAAAGCAAAAAATTTCAGAATTGCACCTTGCAATGCGGAGAAATTACTGTTTGTGCATTTACAATATTCATTGATTTTTGCCATTGAAAAACGTCCAGAAATGATTGAAGCTACTGACTGAATGAAAGGAGCTGGCATCTCACTCTCTTTGAATCTTCTTTATCATGCTAAGAGGAGCAGGAAAAAGCAAAAAATTTCAGAATTGCACCTTGCAATGCGGAGAAATTACTGTTTGTGCATTTACAATATTCATTGATTTTTGCCTTTGAAAAACATCATGTTATTCATATACCAGAAATGATTGAAGCTACTGACTGAATGAAAGGAGCTGGCATCTTACTCTCTTTGAATCTTCTTTGTCATGCTAAGAGGAGCAGGAAAAAGCAAAAAATTTCAGAATTGCACCTTGCAATGCGGAGAAATTACTGTTTGTGCATTTACAATATTCATTGATTTTTGCCATTGAAAAACGTCCAGAAATGATTGAAGCTACTGACTGAATGAAAGGAGCTGGCATCTCACTCTCTTTGAATCTTCTTTATCATGCTAAGAGGAGCAGGAAAAAGCAAAAAATTTCAGAATTGCACCTTGCAATGCGGAGAAATTACTGTTTGTGCATTTACAATATTCATTGATTTTTGCCATTGAAAAACATCATGTTATTCATATACCAGAAATGTTTGTAGCTACTGACTGAATGAAAGGAGCTGGCATCTCACTCTCTTTGAATCTTCTTTATCATGCTAAGAGGAGCAGGAAAAAGCAAAAAATTTCAGAATTGCACCTTGCAATGCGGAGAAATTACTGTTTGTGCATTTACAATATTCATTGATTTTTGCCATTGAAAAACGTCCAGAAATGATTGAAGCTACTGACTGAATGAAAGGAGCTGGCATCTCACTCTCTTTGAATCTTCTTTATCTTGCTAAGAGGAGCAGGAAAAAGCAAAAAATTTCAGAATTGCACCTTGCAATGTGGAGAAATTACTGTTTGTGCATTTACAATATTCATTGATTTTTGCCATTGAAAAACATCATGTTATTCATATACCAGAAATGATTGAAGCTACTGACTGAATGAAAGGAGCTGGCATCTCACTCTCTTTGAATCTTCTTTATCATGCTAAGAGGAGCAGGAAAAAGCAAAAAATTTCAGAATTGCACCTTGCAATGCGGAGAAATTACTGTTTGTGCATTTACAATATTCATTGATTTTTGCCATTGAAAAACGTCCAGAAATGATTGAAGCTACTGACTGAATGAAAGGAGCTGGCATCTCACTCTCTTTGAATCTTGTTTATCATGCTAAGAGGAGCAGGAAAAAGCAAAAAATTTCAGAATTGCACCTTGCAATGCGGAGAAATTACTGTTTGTGCATTTACAATATTCATTGATTTTTGCCATTGAAAAACATCATGTTATTCATATACCAGAAATGTTTGTAGCTACTGACTGAATGAAAGGAGCTGGCATCTCACTCTCTTTGAATCTTCTTTATCATGCTAAGAGGAGCAGGAAAAAGCAAAAAATTTCAGAATTGCACCTTGCAATGCGGAGAAATTACGGTTTGTGCATTTACAATATTCATTGATTTTTGCCATTGAAAAACGTCCAGAAATGATTGAAGCTACTGACTGAATGAAAGGAGGTGGCATCTCACTCTCTTTGAATCTTCTTTATCATGCTAAGAGGAGCAGGAAAAAGCAAAAAATTTCAGAATTGCACCTTGCAATGTGGAGAAATTACTGTTTGTGCATTTACAATATTCATTGATTTTTGCCATTGAAAAACATCATGTTATTCATATACCAGAAATGATTGAAGCTACTGACTGAATG
>NW_027366066.1:0-82651 GCF_046119375.1 Phyllobates terribilis
TGCTAATCCTAGCATGATAAAGAAGATTCAAAGAGAGTGAGATGCCAGCTCCTTTCATTCAGTCAGTAGCTTCAAACATTTCTGGACGTTTTTCAATGGCAAAAATCAATGAATATTGTAAATGCACAAACAGTAATATCTCCACATTGCACGGTGCAATTCTGAAATTTTTAGCTTTTTCCTGCTAATCCTAGCATGATAAAGAAGATTCAAAGAGAGTGAGATGCCAGCTCCTTTCATTCAGTCAGTAGTTTCAAACATTTCTGGTATATGAAAAACATGTTTTTCAATGGCAAAAATCAATGAATATTGTAAATGCACAAACAGTAATATCTCCACATTGCACGGTGCAATTCTGAAATTTTTTGCTTTTTCCTGCTAATCCTAGCATGATAAAGAAGATTCAAAGAGAGTGAGATGCCAGCTCCTTTCATTCAGTCAGTAGCTTCAAACATTTCTGGACGTTTTTCAATGGCAAAAATCAATGAATATTGTAAATGCACAAACAGTAATATCTCCACATTGCACGGTGCAATTCTGAAATTTTTAGCTTTTTCCTGTTAATCCTAGCATGATAAAGAAGATTCAAAGAGAGTGAGATGCCAGCTCCTTTCATTCAGTCAGTAGCTTCAAACATTTCTGGTATATGAAAAACATGTTTTTCAATGGCAAAAATCAATGAATATTGTAAATGCACAAACAGTAATATCTCCACATTGCACGGTGCAATTCTGAAATTTTTAGCTTTTTCCTGCTAATCCTAGCATGATAAAGAAGATTCAAAGAGAGTGAGATGCCAGCTCCTTTCATTCAGTCAGTAGCTTCAAACATTTCTGGTATATGAAAAACATGTTTTTCAATGGCAAAAATCAATGAATATTGTAAATGCACAAACAGTAATATCTCCACATTGCACGGTGCAATTCTGAAATTTTTAGCTTTTTCCTGCTAATCCTAGCATGATAAAGAAGATTCAAAGAGAGTGAGATGCCAGCTCCTTTCATTCAGTCAGTAGCTTCAAACATTTCTGGTATATGAAAAACATGTTTTTCAATGGCAAAAATCAATGAATATTGTAAATGCACAAACAGTAATATCTCCACATTGCACGGTGTAATTCTGAAATTTTTAGCTTTTTCCTGTTAATCCTAGCATGATAAAGAAGATTCAAAGAGAGTGAGATGCCAGCTCCTTTCATTCAGTCAGTAGCTTCAAACATTTCTGGTATATGAAAAACATGTTTTTCAATGGCAAAAATCAATGAATATTGTAAATGCACAAACAGTAATATCTCCACATTGCAAGGTGCAATTCTGAAATTTTTAGCTTTTTCCTGTTAATCCTAGCATGATAAAGAAGATTCAAAGAGAGTGAGATGCCAGCTCCTTTCATTCAGTCAGTAGCTTCAAACATTTCTGGTATATGAAAAACATGTTTTTCAATGGCAAAAATCAATGAATATTGTAAATGCACAAACAGTAATATCTCCACATTGCAAGGTGCAATTCTGAAATTTTTAGCTTTTTCCTGTTAATCCTAGCATGATAAAGAAGATTCAAAGAGAGTGAGATGCCAGCTCCTTTCATTCAGTCAGTAGCTTCAAACATTTCTGGACGTTTTTCAATGGCAAAAATCAATGAATATTGTAAATGCACAAACAGTAATATCTCCACATTGCACGGTGCAATTCTGAAATTTTTAGCTTTTTCCTGTTAATCCTAGCATGATAAAGAAGATTCAAAGAGAGTGAGATGCCAGCTCCTTTCATTCAGTCAGTAGCTTCAAACATTTCTGGTATATGAAAAACATGTTTTTCAATGGCAAAAATCAATGAATATTGTAAATGCACAAACAGTAATATCTGCACATTGCAAGGTGCAATTCTGAAATTTTTTGCTTTTTCCTGTTAATCCTAGCATGATAAAGAAGATTCAAAGAGAGTGAGATGCCAGCTCCTTTCATTCAGTCAGTAGCTTCAAACATTTCTGGTATATGAAAAACATGTTTTTCAATGGCAAAAATCAATGAATATTGTAAATGCACAAACAGTAATATCTCCACATTGCACGGTGCAATTCTGAAATTTTTAGCTTTTTCCTGTTAATCCTAGCATGATAAAGAAGATTCAAAGAGAGTGAGATGCCAGCTCCTTTCATTCAGTCAGTAGCTTCAAACATTTCTGGACGTTTTTCAATGGCAAAAATCAATGAATATTGTAAATGCACAAACAGTAATATCTCCACATTGCAAGGTGCAATTCTGAAATTTTTAGCTTTTTCCTGCTAATCCTAGCATGATAAAGAAGATTCAAAGAGAGTGAGATGCCAGCTCCTTTCATTCAGTCAGTAGCTTCAAACATTTCTGGTATATGAAAAACATGTTTTTCAATGGCAAAAATCAATGAATATTGTAAATGCACAAACAGTAATATCTCCACATTGCAAGGTGCAATTCTGAAATTTTTAGCTTTTTCCTGTTAATCCTAGCATGATAAAGAAGATTCAAAGAGAGTGAGATGCCAGCTCCTTTCATTCAGTCAGTAGCTTCAAACATTTCTGGACGTTTTTCAATGGCAAAAATCAATGAATATTGTAAATGCACAAACAGTAATATCTCCACATTGCACGGTGCAATTCTGAAATTTTTTGCTTTTTCCTGTTAATCCTAGCATGATAAAGAAGATTCAAAGAGAGTGAGATGCCAGCTCCTTTCATTCAGTCAGTAGCTTCAAACATTTCTGGTATATGAAAAACATGTTTTTCAATGGCAAAAATCAATGAATATTGTAAATGCACAAACAGTAATATCTCCACATTGCAAGGTGCAATTCTGAAATTTTTAGCTTTTTCCTGTTAATCCTAGCATGATAAAGAAGATTCAAAGAGAGTGAGATGCCAGCTCCTTTCATTCAGTCAGTAGCTTCAAACATTTCTGGACGTTTTTCAATGGCAAAAATCAATGAATATTGTAAATGCACAAACAGTAATATCTCCACATTGCACGGTGCAATTCTGAAATTTTTTGCTTTTTCCTGTTAATCCTAGCATGATAAAGAAGATTCAAAGAGAGTGAGATGCCAGCTCCTTTCATTCAGTCAGTAGCTTCAAACATTTCTGGTATATGAAAAACATGTTTTTCAATGGCAAAAATCAATGAATATTGTAAATGCACAAACAGTAATATCTCCACATTGCAAGGTGCAATTCTGAAATTTTTTGCTTTTTCCTGCTAATCCTAGCATGATAAAGAAGATTCAAAGAGAGTGAGATGCCAGCTCCTTTCATTCAGTCAGTAGCTTCAAACATTTCTGGACGTTTTTCAATGGCAAAAATCAATGAATATTGTAAATGCACAAACAGTAATATCTCCACATTGCACGGTGCAATTCTGAAATTTTTAGCTTTTTCCTGTTAATCCTAGCATGATAAAGAAGATTCAAAGAGAGTGAGATGCCAGCTCCTTTCATTCAGTCAGTAGCTTCAAACATTTCTGGTATATGAAAAACATGTTTTTCAATGGCAAAAATCAATGAATATTGTAAATGCACAAACAGTAATATCTCCACATTGCAAGGTGCAATTCTGAAATTTTTTGCTTTTTCCTGCTAATCCTAGCATGATAAAGAAGATTCAAAGAGAGTGAGATGCCAGCTCCTTTCATTCAGTCAGTAGCTTCAAACATTTCTGGTATATGAAAAACATGTTTTTCAATGGCAAAAATCAATGAATATTGTAAATGCACAAACAGTAATATCTCCACATTGCACGGTGCAATTCTGAAATTTTTTGCTTTTTCCTGCTAATCCTAGCATGATAAAGAAGATTCAAAGAGAGTGAGATGCCAGCTCCTTTCATTCAGTCAGTAGCTTCAAACATTTCTGGACGTTTTTCAATGGCAAAAATCAATGAATATTGTAAATGCACAAACAGTAATATCTCCACATTGCACGGTGCAATTCTGAAATTTTTAGCTTTTTCCTGCTAATCCTAGCATGATAAAGAAGATTCAAAGAGAGTGAGATGCCAGCTCCTTTCATTCAGTCAGTAGTTTCAAACATTTCTGGTATATGAAAAACATGTTTTTCAATGGCAAAAATCAATGAATATTGTAAATGCACAAACAGTAATATCTCCACATTGCACGGTGCAATTCTGAAATTTTTTGCTTTTTCCTGCTAATCCTAGCATGATAAAGAAGATTCAAAGAGAGTGAGATGCCAGCTCCTTTCATTCAGTCAGTAGCTTCAAACATTTCTGGACGTTTTTCAATGGCAAAAATCAATGAATATTGTAAATGCACAAACAGTAATATCTCCACATTGCACGGTGCAATTCTGAAATTTTTAGCTTTTTCCTGTTAATCCTAGCATGATAAAGAAGATTCAAAGAGAGTGAGATGCCAGCTCCTTTCATTCAGTCAGTAGCTTCAAACATTTCTGGTATATGAAAAACATGTTTTTCAATGGCAAAAATCAATGAATATTGTAAATGCACAAACAGTAATATCTCCACATTGCACGGTGCAATTCTGAAATTTTTAGCTTTTTCCTGCTAATCCTAGCATGATAAAGAAGATTCAAAGAGAGTGAGATGCCAGCTCCTTTCATTCAGTCAGTAGCTTCAAACATTTCTGGTATATGAAAAACATGTTTTTCAATGGCAAAAATCAATGAATATTGTAAATGCACAAACAGTAATATCTCCACATTGCACGGTGCAATTCTGAAATTTTTAGCTTTTTCCTGCTAATCCTAGCATGATAAAGAAGATTCAAAGAGAGTGAGATGCCAGCTCCTTTCATTCAGTCAGTAGCTTCAAACATTTCTGGTATATGAAAAACATGTTTTTCAATGGCAAAAATCAATGAATATTGTAAATGCACAAACAGTAATATCTCCACATTGCACGGTGTAATTCTGAAATTTTTAGCTTTTTCCTGTTAATCCTAGCATGATAAAGAAGATTCAAAGAGAGTGAGATGCCAGCTCCTTTCATTCAGTCAGTAGCTTCAAACATTTCTGGTATATGAAAAACATGTTTTTCAATGGCAAAAATCAATGAATATTGTAAATGCACAAACAGTAATATCTCCACATTGCAAGGTGCAATTCTGAAATTTTTAGCTTTTTCCTGTTAATCCTAGCATGATAAAGAAGATTCAAAGAGAGTGAGATGCCAGCTCCTTTCATTCAGTCAGTAGCTTCAAACATTTCTGGTATATGAAAAACATGTTTTTCAATGGCAAAAATCAATGAATATTGTAAATGCACAAACAGTAATATCTCCACATTGCAAGGTGCAATTCTGAAATTTTTAGCTTTTTCCTGTTAATCCTAGCATGATAAAGAAGATTCAAAGAGAGTGAGATGCCAGCTCCTTTCATTCAGTCAGTAGCTTCAAACATTTCTGGACGTTTTTCAATGGCAAAAATCAATGAATATTGTAAATGCACAAACAGTAATATCTCCACATTGCACGGTGCAATTCTGAAATTTTTAGCTTTTTCCTGTTAATCCTAGCATGATAAAGAAGATTCAAAGAGAGTGAGATGCCAGCTCCTTTCATTCAGTCAGTAGCTTCAAACATTTCTGGTATATGAAAAACATGTTTTTCAATGGCAAAAATCAATGAATATTGTAAATGCACAAACAGTAATATCTGCACATTGCAAGGTGCAATTCTGAAATTTTTTGCTTTTTCCTGTTAATCCTAGCATGATAAAGAAGATTCAAAGAGAGTGAGATGCCAGCTCCTTTCATTCAGTCAGTAGCTTCAAACATTTCTGGTATATGAAAAACATGTTTTTCAATGGCAAAAATCAATGAATATTGTAAATGCACAAACAGTAATATCTCCACATTGCACGGTGCAATTCTGAAATTTTTAGCTTTTTCCTGTTAATCCTAGCATGATAAAGAAGATTCAAAGAGAGTGAGATGCCAGCTCCTTTCATTCAGTCAGTAGCTTCAAACATTTCTGGACGTTTTTCAATGGCAAAAATCAATGAATATTGTAAATGCACAAACAGTAATATCTCCACATTGCAAGGTGCAATTCTGAAATTTTTAGCTTTTTCCTGCTAATCCTAGCATGATAAAGAAGATTCAAAGAGAGTGAGATGCCAGCTCCTTTCATTCAGTCAGTAGCTTCAAACATTTCTGGTATATGAAAAACATGTTTTTCAATGGCAAAAATCAATGAATATTGTAAATGCACAAACAGTAATATCTCCACATTGCAAGGTGCAATTCTGAAATTTTTAGCTTTTTCCTGTTAATCCTAGCATGATAAAGAAGATTCAAAGAGAGTGAGATGCCAGCTCCTTTCATTCAGTCAGTAGCTTCAAACATTTCTGGACGTTTTTCAATGGCAAAAATCAATGAATATTGTAAATGCACAAACAGTAATATCTCCACATTGCACGGTGCAATTCTGAAATTTTTTGCTTTTTCCTGTTAATCCTAGCATGATAAAGAAGATTCAAAGAGAGTGAGATGCCAGCTCCTTTCATTCAGTCAGTAGCTTCAAACATTTCTGGTATATGAAAAACATGTTTTTCAATGGCAAAAATCAATGAATATTGTAAATGCACAAACAGTAATATCTCCACATTGCAAGGTGCAATTCTGAAATTTTTTGCTTTTTCCTGCTAATCCTAGCATGATAAAGAAGATTCAAAGAGAGTGAGATGCCAGCTCCTTTCATTCAGTCAGTAGCTTCAAACATTTCTGGACGTTTTTCAATGGCAAAAATCAATGAATATTGTAAATGCACAAACAGTAATATCTCCACATTGCACGGTGCAATTCTGAAATTTTTAGCTTTTTCCTGTTAATCCTAGCATGATAAAGAAGATTCAAAGAGAGTGAGATGCCAGCTCCTTTCATTCAGTCAGTAGCTTCAAACATTTCTGGTATATGAAAAACATGTTTTTCAATGGCAAAAATCAATGAATATTGTAAATGCACAAACAGTAATATCTCCACATTGCAAGGTGCAATTCTGAAATTTTTTGCTTTTTCCTGCTAATCCTAGCATGATAAAGAAGATTCAAAGAGAGTGAGATGCCAGCTCCTTTCATTCAGTCAGTAGCTTCAAACATTTCTGGTATATGAAAAACATGTTTTTCAATGGCAAAAATCAATGAATATTGTAAATGCACAAACAGTAATATCTCCACATTGCACGGTGCAATTCTGAAATTTTTTGCTTTTTCCTGCTAATCCTAGCATGATAAAGAAGATTCAAAGAGAGTGAGATGCCAGCTCCTTTCATTCAGTCAGTAGCTTCAAACATTTCTGGACGTTTTTCAATGGCAAAAATCAATGAATATTGTAAATGCACAAACAGTAATATCTCCACATTGCACGGTGCAATTCTGAAATTTTTAGCTTTTTCCTGCTAATCCTAGCATGATAAAGAAGATTCAAAGAGAGTGAGATGCCAGCTCCTTTCATTCAGTCAGTAGTTTCAAACATTTCTGGTATATGAAAAACATGTTTTTCAATGGCAAAAATCAATGAATATTGTAAATGCACAAACAGTAATATCTCCACATTGCACGGTGCAATTCTGAAATTTTTTGCTTTTTCCTGCTAATCCTAGCATGATAAAGAAGATTCAAAGAGAGTGAGATGCCAGCTCCTTTCATTCAGTCAGTAGCTTCAAACATTTCTGGACGTTTTTCAATGGCAAAAATCAATGAATATTGTAAATGCACAAACAGTAATATCTCCACATTGCACGGTGCAATTCTGAAATTTTTAGCTTTTTCCTGTTAATCCTAGCATGATAAAGAAGATTCAAAGAGAGTGAGATGCCAGCTCCTTTCATTCAGTCAGTAGCTTCAAACATTTCTGGTATATGAAAAACATGTTTTTCAATGGCAAAAATCAATGAATATTGTAAATGCACAAACAGTAATATCTCCACATTGCACGGTGCAATTCTGAAATTTTTAGCTTTTTCCTGCTAATCCTAGCATGATAAAGAAGATTCAAAGAGAGTGAGATGCCAGCTCCTTTCATTCAGTCAGTAGCTTCAAACATTTCTGGTATATGAAAAACATGTTTTTCAATGGCAAAAATCAATGAATATTGTAAATGCACAAACAGTAATATCTCCACATTGCACGGTGCAATTCTGAAATTTTTAGCTTTTTCCTGCTAATCCTAGCATGATAAAGAAGATTCAAAGAGAGTGAGATGCCAGCTCCTTTCATTCAGTCAGTAGCTTCAAACATTTCTGGTATATGAAAAACATGTTTTTCAATGGCAAAAATCAATGAATATTGTAAATGCACAAACAGTAATATCTCCACATTGCACGGTGTAATTCTGAAATTTTTAGCTTTTTCCTGTTAATCCTAGCATGATAAAGAAGATTCAAAGAGAGTGAGATGCCAGCTCCTTTCATTCAGTCAGTAGCTTCAAACATTTCTGGTATATGAAAAACATGTTTTTCAATGGCAAAAATCAATGAATATTGTAAATGCACAAACAGTAATATCTCCACATTGCAAGGTGCAATTCTGAAATTTTTAGCTTTTTCCTGTTAATCCTAGCATGATAAAGAAGATTCAAAGAGAGTGAGATGCCAGCTCCTTTCATTCAGTTGTAGCTTCAAACATTTCTGGTATATGAAAAACATGTTTTTCAATGGCAAAAATCAATGAATATTGTAAATGCACAAACAGTAATATCTCCACATTGCAAGGTGCAATTCTGAAATTTTTAGCTTTTTCCTGTTAATCCTAGCATGATAAAGAAGATTCAAAGAGAGTGAGATGCCAGCTCCTTTCATTCAGTCAGTAGCTTCAAACATTTCTGGACGTTTTTCAATGGCAAAAATCAATGAATATTGTAAATGCACAAACAGTAATATCTCCACATTGCACGGTGCAATTCTGAAATTTTTAGCTTTTTCCTGTTAATCCTAGCATGATAAAGAAGATTCAAAGAGAGTGAGATGCCAGCTCCTTTCATTCAGTCAGTAGCTTCAAACATTTCTGGTATATGAAAAACATGTTTTTCAATGGCAAAAATCAATGAATATTGTAAATGCACAAACAGTAATATCTCCACATTGCAAGGTGCAATTCTGAAATTTTTTGCTTTTTCCTGTTAATCCTAGCATGATAAAGAAGATTCAAAGAGAGTGAGATGCCAGCTCCTTTCATTCAGTCAGTAGCTTCAAACATTTCTGGTATATGAAAAACATGTTTTTCAATGGCAAAAATCAATGAATATTGTAAATGCACAAACAGTAATATCTCCACATTGCACGGTGCAATTCTGAAATTTTTAGCTTTTTCCTGTTAATCCTAGCATGATAAAGAAGATTCAAAGAGAGTGAGATGCCAGCTCCTTTTATTCAGTCAGTAGCTTCAAACATTTCTGGACGTTTTTCAATGGCAAAAATCAATGAATATTGTAAATGCACAAACAGTAATATCTCCACATTGCAAGGTGCAATTCTGAAATTTTTAGCTTTTTCCTGCTAATCCTAGCATGATAAAGAAGATTCAAAGAGAGTGAGATGCCAGCTCCTTTCATTCAGTCAGTAGCTTCAAACATTTCTGGTATATGAAAAACATGTTTTTCAATGGCAAAAATCAATGAATATTGTAAATGCACAAACAGTAATATCTCCACATTGCACGGTGCAATTCTGAAATTTTTTGCTTTTTCCTGTTAATCCTAGCATGATAAAGAAGATTCAAAGAGAGTGAGATGCCAGCTCCTTTCATTCAGTCAGTAGCTTCAAACATTTCTGGTATATGAAAAACATGTTTTTCAATGGCAAAAATCAATGAATATTGTAAATGCACAAACAGTAATATCTCCACATTGCAAGGTGCAATTCTGAAATTTTTAGCTTTTTCCTGCTAATCCTAGCATGATAAAGAAGATTCAAAGAGAGTGAAATGCCAGCTCCTTTCATTCAGTCAGTAGCTTCAAACATTTCTGGACGTTTTTCAATGGCAAAAATCAATGAATATTGTAAATGCACAAACAGTAATATCTCCACATTGCACGGTGCAATTCTGAAATTTTTTGCTTTTTCCTGTTAATCCTAGCATGATAAAGAAGATTCAAAGAGAGTGAGATGCCAGCTCCTTTCATTCAGTCAGTAGCTTCAAACATTTCTGGTATATGAAAAACATGTTTTTCAATGGCAAAAATCAATGAATATTGTAAATGCACAAACAGTAATATCTCCACATTGCAAGGTGCAATTCTGAAATTTTTTGCTTTTTCCTGCTAATCCTAGCATGATAAAGAAGATTCAAAGAGAGTGAGATGCCAGCTCCTTTCATTCAGTCAGTAGCTTCAAACATTTCTGGTATATGAAAAACATGTTTTTCAATGGCAAAAATCAATGAATATTGTAAATGCACAAACAGTAATATCTCCACATTGCACGGTGCAATTCTGAAATGTTTTGCTTTTTCCTGCTAATCCTAGCATGGTAAAGAAGATTCAAAGAGAGTGAGATGCCAGCTCCTTTCATTCAGTCAGTAGCTTCAAACATTTCTGGACGTTTTTCAATGGCAAAAATCAATGAATATTGTAAATGCACAAACAGTAATATCTCCACATTGCACGGTGCAATTCTGAAATTTTTAGCTTTTTCCTGCTAATCCTAGCATGATAAAGAAGATTCAAAGAGAGTGAGATGCCAGCTCCTTTCATTCAGTCAGTAGTTTCAAACATTTCTGGTATATGAAAAACATGTTTTTCAATGGCAAAAATCAATGAATATTGTAAATGCACAAACAGTAATATCTCCACATTGCACGGTGCAATTCTGAAATTTTTTGCTTTTTCCTGCTAATCCTAGCATGATAAAGAAGATTCAAAGAGAGTGAGATGCCAGCTCCTTTCATTCAGTCAGTAGCTTCAAACATTTCTGGACGTTTTTCAATGGCAAAAATCAATGAATATTGTAAATGCACAAACAGTAATATCTCCACATTGCACGGTGCAATTCTGAAATTTTTAGCTTTTTCCTGTTAATCCTAGCATGATAAAGAAGATTCAAAGAGAGTGAGATGCCAGCTCCTTTCATTCAGTCAGTAGCTTCAAACATTTCTGGTATATGAAAAACATGTTTTTCAATGGCAAAAATCAATGAATATTGTAAATGCACAAACAGTAATATCTCCACATTGCACGGTGCAATTCTGAAATTTTTAGCTTTTTCCTGCTAATCCTAGCATGATAAAGAAGATTCAAAGAGAGTGAGATGCCAGCTCCTTTCATTCAGTCAGTAGCTTCAAACATTTCTGGTATATGAAAAACATGTTTTTCAATGGCAAAAATCAATGAATATTGTAAATGCACAAACAGTAATATCTCCACATTGCACGGTGCAATTCTGAAATTTTTAGCTTTTTCCTGCTAATCCTAGCATGATAAAGAAGATTCAAAGAGAGTGAGATGCCAGCTCCTTTCATTCAGTCAGTAGCTTCAAACATTTCTGGTATATGAAAAACATGTTTTTCAATGGCAAAAATCAATGAATATTGTAAATGCACAAACAGTAATATCTCCACATTGCACGGTGCAATTCTGAAATTTTTAGCTTTTTCCTGTTAATCCTAGCATGATAAAGAAGATTCAAAGAGAGTGAGATGCCAGCTCCTTTCATTCAGTCAGTAGCTTCAAACATTTCTGGTATATGAAAAACATGTTTTTCAATGGCAAAAATCAATGAATATTGTAAATGCACAAACAGTAATATCTCCACATTGCAAGGTGCAATTCTGAAATTTTTAGCTTTTTCCTGTTAATCCTAGCATGATAAAGAAGATTCAAAGAGAGTGAGATGCCAGCTCCTTTCATTCAGTCAGTAGCTTCAAACATTTCTGGTATATGAAAAACATGTTTTTCAATGGCAAAAATCAATGAATATTGTAAATGCACAAACAGTAATATCTCCACATTGCAAGGTGCAATTCTGAAATTTTTAGCTTTTTCCTGTTAATCCTAGCATGATAAAGAAGATTCAAAGAGAGTGAGATGCCAGCTCCTTTCATTCAGTCAGTAGCTTCAAACATTTCTGGACGTTTTTCAATGGCAAAAATCAATGAATATTGTAAATGCACAAACAGTAATATCTCCACATTGCACGGTGCAATTCTGAAATTTTTAGCTTTTTCCTGTTAATCCTAGCATGATAAAGAAGATTCAAAGAGAGTGAGATGCCAGCTCCTTTCATTCAGTCAGTAGCTTCAAACATTTCTGGTATGTGAAAAACATGTTTTTCAATGGCAAAAATCAATGAATATTGTAAATGCACAAACAGTAATATCTCCACATTGCAAGGTGCAATTCTGAAATTTTTTGCTTTTTCCTGTTAATCCTAGCATGATAAAGAAGATTCAAAGAGAGTGAGATGCCAGCTCCTTTCATTCAGTCAGTAGCTTCAAACATTTCTGGTATATGAAAAACATGTTTTTCAATGGCAAAAATCAATGAATATTGTAAATGCACAAACAGTAATATCTCCACATTGCACGGTGCAATTCTGAAATTTTTAGCTTTTTCCTGTTAATCCTAGCATGATAAAGAAGATTCAAAGAGAGTGAGATGCCAGCTCCTTTCATTCAGTCAGTAGCTTCAAACATTTCTGGACGTTTTTCAATGGCAAAAATCAATGAATATTGTAAATGCACAAACAGTAATATCTCCACATTGCAAGGTGCAATTCTGAAATTTTTAGCTTTTTCCTGCTAATCCTAGCATGATAAAGAAGATTCAAAGAGAGTGAGATGCCAGCTCCTTTCATTCAGTCAGTAGCTTCAAACATTTCTGGTATATGAAAAACATGTTTTTCAATGGCAAAAATCAATGAATATTGTAAATGCACAAACAGTAATATCTCCACATTGCAAGGTGCAATTCTGAAATTTTTTGCTTTTTCCTGTTAATCCTAGCATGATAAAGAAGATTCAAAGAGAGTGAGATGCCAGCTCCTTTCATTCAGTCAGTAGCTTCAAACATTTCTGGTATATGAAAAACATGTTTTTCAATGGCAAAAATCAATGAATATTGTAAATGCACAAACAGTAATATCTCCACATTGCACGGTGCAATTCTGAAATTTTTAGCTTTTTCCTGTTAATCCTAGCATGATAAAGAAGATTCAAAGAGAGTGAGATGCCAGCTCCTTTCATTCAGTCAGTAGCTTCAAACATTTCTGGACGTTTTTCAATGGCAAAAATCAATGAATATTGTAAATGCACAAACAGTAATATCTCCACATTGCACGGTGCAATTCTGAAATTTTTTGCTTTTTCCTGCTAATCCTAGCATGATAAAGAAGATTCAAAGAGAGTGAGATGCCAGCTCCTTTCATTCAGTCAGTAGCTTCAAACATTTCTGGTATATGAAAAACATGTTTTTCAATGGCAAAAATCAATGAATATTGTAAATGCACAAACAGTAATATCTCCACATTGCAAGGTGCAATTCTGAAATTTTTTGCTTTTTCCTGCTAATCCTAGCATGATAAAGAAGATTCAAAGAGAGTGAGATGCCAGCTCCTTTCATTCAGTCAGTAGCTTCAAACATTTCTGGTATATGAAAAACATGTTTTTCAATGGCAAAAATCAATGAATATTGTAAATGCACAAACAGTAATATCTCCACATTGCACGGTGCAATTCTGAAATTTTTAGCTTTTTCCTGCTAATCCTAGCATGATAAAGAAGATTCAAAGAGAGTGAGATGCCAGCTCCTTTCATTCAGTCAGTAGCTTCAAACATTTCTGGTATATGAAAAACATGTTTTTCAATGGCAAAAATCAATGAATATTGTAAATGCACAAACAGTAATATCTCCACATTGCAAGGTGCAATTCTGAAATTTTTAGCTTTTTCCTGCTAATCCTAGCATGATAAAGAAGATTCAAAGAGAGTGAGATGCCAGCTCCTTTCATTCAGTCAGTAGCTTCAAACATTTCTGGACGTTTTTCAATGGCAAAAATCAATGAATATTGTAAATGCACAAACAGTAATATCTCCACATTGCACGGTGCAATTCTGAAATTTTTTGCTTTTTCCTGTTAATCCTCGCATGATAAAGAAGATTCAAAGAGAGTGAGATGCCAGCTCCTTTCATTCAGTCAGTACCTTCAAACATTTCTGGTATATGAAAAACATGTTTTTCAATGGCAAAAATCAATGAATATTGTAAATGCACAAACAGTAATATCTCCACATTGCAAGGTGCAATTCTGAAATTTTTTGCTTTTTCCTGCTAATCCTAGCATGATAAAGAAGATTCAAAGAGAGTGAGATGCCAGCTCCTTTCATTCAGTCAGTAGCTTCAAACATTTCTGGACGTTTTTCAATGGCAAAAATCAATGAATATTGTAAATGCACAAACAGTAATATCTCCACATTGCACGGTGCAATTCTGAAATTTTTAGCATTTTCCTGTTAATCCTAGCATGATAAAGAAGATTCAAAGAGAGTGAGATGCCAGCTCCTTTCATTCAGTCAGTAGCTTCAAACATTTCTGGTATATGAAAAACATGTTTTTCAATGGCAAAAATCAATGAATATTGTAAATGCACAAACAGTAATATCTCCACATTGCAAGGTGCAATTCTGAAATTTTTTGCTTTTTCCTGCTAATCCTAGCATGATAAAGAAGATTCAAAGAGAGTGAGATGCCAGCTCCTTTCATTCAGTCAGTAGCTTCAAACATTTCTGGTATATGAAAAACATGTTTTTCAATGGCAAAAATCAATGAATATTGTAAATGCACAAACAGTAATATCTCCACATTGCACGGTGCAATTCTGAAATTTTTTGCTTTTTCCTGCTAATCCTAGCATGATAAAGAAGATTCAAAGAGAGTGAGATGCCAGCTCCTTTCATTCAGTCAGTAGCTTCAAACATTTCTGGTATATGAAAAACATGTTTTTCAATGGCAAAAATCAATGAATATTGTAAATGCACAAACAGTAATATCTCCACATTGCACGGTGCAATTCTGAAATTTTTAGCTTTTTCCTGTTAATCCTAGCATGATAAAGAAGATTCAAAGAGAGTGAGATGCCAGCTCCTTTCATTCAGTCAGTAGCTTCAAACATTTCTGGACGTTTTTCAATGGCAAAAATCAATGAATATTGTAAATGCACAAACAGTAATATCTCCACATTGCAAGGTGCAATTCTGAAATTTTTTGCTTTTTCCTGTTAATCCTAGCATGATAAAGAAGATTCAAAGAGAGTGAGATGCCAGCTCCTTTCATTCAGTCAGTAGCTTCAAACATTTCTGGTATATGAAAAACATGTTTTTCAATGGCAAAAATCAATGAATATTGTAAATGCACAAACAGTAATATCTCCACATTGCAAGGTGCAATTCTGAAATTTTTAGCTTTTTCCTGTTAATCCTAGCATGATAAAGAAGATTCAAAGAGAGTGAGATGCCAGCTCCTTTCATTCAGTCAGTAGCTTCAAACATTTCTGGACGTTTTTCAATGGCAAAAATCAATGAATATTGTAAATGCACAAACAGTAATATCTCCACATTGCACGGTGCAATTCTGAAATTTTTAGCTTTTTCCTGTTAATCCTAGCATGATAAAGAAGATTCAAAGAGAGTGAGATGCCAGCTCCTTTCATTCAGTCAGTAGCTTCAAACATTTCTGGTATATGAAAAACATGTTTTTCAATGGCAAAAATCAATGAATATTGTAAATGCACAAACAGTAATATCTCCACATTGCACGGTGCAATTCTGAAATTTTTTGCTTTTTCCTGCTAATCCTAGCATGATAAAGAAGATTCAAAGAGAGTGAGATGCCAGCTCCTTTCATTCAGTCAGTAGCTTCAAACATTTCTGGACGTTTTTCAATGGCAAAAATCAATGAATATTGTAAATGCACAAACAGTAATATCTCCACATTGCACGGTGCAATTCTGAAATTTTTAGCTTTTTCCTGTTAATCCTAGCATGATAAAGAAGATTCAAAGAGAGTGAGATGCCAGCTCCTTTCATTCAGTCAGTAGCTTCAAACATTTCTGGTATATGAAAAACATGTTTTTCAATGGCAAAAATCAATGAATATTGTAAATGCACAAACAGTAATATCTCCACATTGCACGGTGCAATTCTGAAATTTTTTGCTTTTTCCTGCTAATCCTAGCATGATAAAGAAGATTCAAAGAGAGTGAGATGCCAGCTCCTTTCATTCAGTCAGTAGCTTCAAACATTTCTGGTATATGAAAAACATGTTTTTCAATGGCAAAAATCAATGAATATTGTAAATGCACAAACAGTAATATCTCCACATTGCAAGGTGCAATTCTGAAATTTTTAGCTTTTTCCTGTTAATCCTAGCATGATAAAGAAGATTCAAAGAGAGTGAGATGCCAGCTCCTTTCATTCAGTCAGTAGCTTCAAACATTTCTGGTATATGAAAAACATGTTTTTCAATGGCAAAAATCAATGAATATTGTAAATGCACAAACAGTAATATCTCCACATTGCACGGTGCAATTCTGAAATTTTTAGCTTTTTCCTGTTAATCCTAGCATGATAAAGAAGATTCAAAGAGAGTGAGATGCCAGCTCCTTTCATTCAGTCAGTAGCTTCAAACATTTCTGGTATATGAAAAACATGTTTTTCAATGGCAAAAATCAATGAATATTGTAAATGCACAAACAGTAATATCTCCACATTGCACGGTGCAATTCTGAAATTTTTTGCTTTTTCCTGCTAATCCTAGCATGATAAAGAAGATTCAAAGAGAGTGAGATGCCAGCTCCTTTCATTCAGTCAGTAGCTTCAAACATTTCTGGACGTTTTTCAATGGCAAAAATCAATGAATATTGTAAATGCACAAACAGTAATATCTCCACATTGCACGGTGCAATTCTGAAATTTTTAGCTTTTTCCTGCTAATCCTAGCATGATAAAGAAGATTCAAAGAGAGTGAGATGCCAGCTCCTTTCATTCAGTCAGTAGCTTCAAACATTTCTGGTATATGAAAAACATGTTTTTCAATGGCAAAAATCAATGAATATTGTAAATGCACAAACAGTAATATCTCCACATTGCAAGGTGCAATTCTGAAATTTTTAGCTTTTTCCTGCTAATCCTAGCATGATAAAGAAGATTCAAAGAGAGTGAGATGCCAGCTCCTTTCATTCAGTCAGTAGCTTCAAACATTTCTGGACGTTTTTCAATGGCAAAAATCAATGAATATTGTAAATGCACAAACAGTAATATCTCCACATTGCACGGTGCAATTCTGAAATTTTTAGCTTTTTCCTGCTAATCCTAGCATGATAAAGAAGATTCAAAGAGAGTGAGATGCCAGCTCCTTTCATTCAGTCAGTAGCTTCAAACATTTCTGGTATATGAAAAACATGTTTTTCAATGGCAAAAATCAATGAATATTGTAAATGCACAAACAGTAATATCTCCACATTGCAAGGTGCAATTCTGAAATTTTTTGCTTTTTCCTGTTAATCCTAGCATGATAAAGAAGATTCAAAGAGAGTGAGATGCCAGCTCCTTTCATTCAGTCAGTAGCTTCAAACATTTCTGGTATATGAAAAACATGTTTTTCAATGGCAAAAATCAATGAATATTGTAAATGCACAAACAGTAATATCTCCACATTGCAAGGTGCAATTCTGAAATTTTTAGCTTTTTCCTGTTAATCCTAGCATGATAAAGAAGATTCAAAGAGAGTGAGATGCCAGCTCCTTTCATTCAGTCAGTAGCTTCAAACATTTCTGGACGTTTTTCAATGGCAAAAATCAATGAATATTGTAAATGCACAAACAGTAATATCTCCACATTGCACGGTGCAATTCTGAAATTTTTAGCTTTTTCCTGTTAATCCTAGCATGATAAAGAAGATTCAAAGAGAGTGAGATGCCAGCTCCTTTCATTCAGTCAGTAGCTTCAAACATTTCTGGTATATGAAAAACATGTTTTTCAATGGCAAAAATCAATGAATATTGTAAATGCACAAACAGTAATATCTCCACATTGCAAGGTGCAATTCTGAAATTTTTTGCTTTTTCCTGTTAATCCTAGCATGATAAAGAAGATTCAAAGAGAGTGAGATGCCAGCTCCTTTCATTCAGTCAGTAGCTTCAAACATTTCTGGTATATGAAAAACATGTTTTTCAATGGCAAAAATCAATGAATATTGTAAATGCACAAACAGTAATATCTCCACATTGCACGGTGCAATTCTGAAATTTTTTGCTTTTTCCTGTTAATCCTAGCATGATAAAGAAGATTCAAAGAGAGTGAGATGCCAGCTCCTTTCCTTCAGTCAGTAGCTTCAAACATTTCTGGACGTTTTTCAATGGCAAAAATCAATGAATATTGTAAATGCACAAACAGTAATATCTCCACATTGCAAGGTGCAATTCTGAAATTTTTAGCTTTTTCCTGTTAATCCTAGCATGATAAAGAAGATTCAAAGAGAGTGAGATGCCAGCTCCTTTCATTCAGTCAGTAGCTTCAAACATTTCTGGTATATGAAAAACATGTTTTTCAATGGCAAAAATCAATGAATATTGTAAATGCACAAACAGTAATATCTCCACATTGCAAGGTGCAATTCTGAAATTTTTAGCTTTTTCCTGCTAATCCTAGCATGATAAAGAAGATTCAAAGAGAGTGAGATGCCAGCTCCTTTCATTCAGTCAGTAGCTTCAAACATTTCTGGACGTTTTTCAATGGCAAAAATCAATGAATATTGTAAATGCACAAACAGTAATATCTCCACATTGCACGGTGCAATTCTGAAATTTTTAGCTTTTTCCTGTTAATCCTAGCATGATAAAGAAGATTCAAAGAGAGTGAGATGCCAGCTCCTTTCATTCAGTCAGTAGCTTCAAACATTTCTGGTATATGAAAAACATGTTTTTCAATGGCAAAAATCAATGAATATTGTAAATGCACAAACAGTAATATCTCCACATTGCAAGGTGCAATTCTGAAATTTTTTGCTTTTTCCTGTTAATCCTAGCATGATAAAGAAGATTCAAAGAGAGTGAGATGCCAGCTCCTTTCATTCAGTCAGTAGCTTCAAACATTTCTGGTATATGAAAAACATGTTTTTCAATGGCAAAAATCAATGAATATTGTAAATGCACAAACAGTAATATCTCCACATTGCAAGGTGCAATTCTGAAATTCTTTGCTTTTTCCTGTTAATCCTAGCATGATAAAGAAGATTCAAAGAGAGTGAGATGCCAGCTCCTTTCATTCAGTCAGTAGCTTCAAACATTTCTGGTATATGAAAAACATGTTTTTCAATGGCAAAAATCAATGAATATTGTAAATGCACAAACAGTAATATCTCCACATTGCACGGTGCAATTCTGAAATTTTTTGCTTTTTCCTGTTAATCCTAGCATGATAAAGAAGATTCAAAGAGAGTGAGATGCCAGCTCCTTTCATTCAGTCAGTAGCTTCAAACATTTCTGGTATATGAAAAACATGTTTTTCAATGGCAAAAATCAATGAATATTGTAAATGCACAAACAGTAATATCTCCACATTGCACGGTGCAATTCTGAAATTTTTTGCTTTTTCCTGCTAATCCTAGCATGATAAAGAAGATTCAAAGAGAGTGAGATGCCAGCTCCTTTCATTCAGTCAGTAGCTTCAAACATTTCTGGTATATGAAAAACATGTTTTTCAATGGCAAAAATCAATGAATATTGTAAATGCACAAACAGTAATATCTCCACATTGCACTGTGCAATTCTGAAATTTTTTGCTTTTTCCTGCTAATCCTAGCATGATAAAGAAGATTCAAAGAGTGAGATGCCAGCTCCTTTCATTCAGTCAGTAGCTTCAAACATTTCTGGACGTTTTTCAATGGCAAAAATCAATGAATATTGTAAATGCACAAACAGTAATATCTCCACATTGCACGGTGCAATTCTGAAATTTTTAGCTTTTTCCTGCTAATCCTAGCATGATAAAGAAGATTCAAAGAGAGTGAGATGCCAGCTCCTTTCATTCAGTCAGTAGCTTCAAACATTTCTGGACGTTTTTCAATGGCAAAAATCAATGAATATTGTAAATGCACAAACAGTAATATCTCCACATTGCAAGGTGCAATTCTGAAATTTTTAGCTTTTTCCTGCTAATCCTAGCATGATAAAGAAGATTCAAAGAGAGTGAGATGCCAGCTCCTTTCATTCAGTCAGTAGCTTCAAACATTTCTGGTATATGAAAAACATGTTTTTCAATGGCAAAAATCAATGAATATTGTAAATGCACAAACAGTAATATCTCCACATTGCAAGGTGCAATTCTGAAATTTTTAGCTTTTTCCTGCTAATCCTAGCATGATAAAGAAGATTCAAAGAGAGTGAGATGCCAGCTCCTTTCATTCAGTCAGTAGCTTCAAACATTTCTGGTATATGAAAAACATGTTTTTCAATGGCAAAAATCAATGAATATTGTAAATGCACAAACAGTAATATCTCCACATTGCACGGTGCAATTCTGAAATTTTTTGCTTTTTCCTGCTAATCCTAGCATGATAAAGAAGATTCAAAGAGAGTGAGATGCCAGCTCCTTTCATTCAGTCAGTAGCTTCAAACATTTCTGGTATATGAAAAACATGTTTTTCAATGGCAAAAATCAATGAATATTGTAAATGCACAAACAGTAATATCTCCACATTGCACGGTGCAATTCTGAAATTTTTAGCTTTTTCCTGTTAATCCTAGCATGATAAAGAAGATTCAAAGAGAGTGAGATGCCAGCTCCTTTCATTCAGTCAGTAGCTTCAAACATTTCTGGTATATGAAAAACATGTTTTTCAATGGCAAAAATCAATGAATATTGTAAATGCACAAACAGTAATATCTCCACATTGCACGGTGCAATTCTGAAATTTTTTGCTTTTTCCTGCTAATCCTAGCATGATAAAGAAGATTCAAAGAGAGTGAGATGCCAGCTCCTTTCATTCAGTCAGTAGCTTCAAACATTTCTGGACGTTTTTCAATGGCAAAAATCAATGAATATTGTAAATGCACAAACAGTAATATCTCCACATTGCACGGTGCAATTCTGAAATTTTTTGCTTTTTCCTGCTAATCCTAGCATGATAAAGAAGATTCAAAGAGAGTGAGATGCCAGCTCCTTTCATTCAGTCAGTAGCTTCAAACATTTCTGGTATATGAAAAACATGTTTTTCAATGGCAAAAATCAATGAATATTGTAAATGCACAAACAGTAATATCTCCACATTGCACGGTGCAATTCTGAAATTTTTTGCTTTTTCCTGTTAATCCTAGCATGATAAAGAAGATTCAAAGAGAGTGAGATGCCAGCTCCTTTCATTCAGTCAGTAGCTTCAACCATTTCTGGTATATGAAAAACATGTTTTTCAATGGCAAAAATCAATGAATATTGTAAATGCACAAACAGTAATATCTCCACATTGCACGGTGCAATTCTGAAATTTTTTGCTTTTTCCTGCTAATCCTAGCATGATAAAGAAGATTCAAAGAGAGTGAGATGCCAGCTCCTTTCATTCAGTCAGTAGCTTCAAACATTTCTGGTATATGAAAAACATGTTTTTCAATGGCAAAAATCAATGAATATTGTAAATGCACAAACAGTAATATCTCCACATTGCACGGTGCAATTCTGAAATTTTTAGCTTTTTCCTGCTAATCCTAGCATGATAAAGAAGATTCAAAGAGAGTGAGATGCCAGCTCCTTTCATTCAGTCAGTAGCTTCAAACATTTCTGGACGTTTTTCAATGGCAAAAATCAATGAATATTGTAAATGCACAAACAGTAATATCTCCACATTGCAAGGTGCAATTCTGAAATTTTTTGCTTTTTCCTGCTAATCCTAGCATGATAAAGAAGATTCAAAGAGAGTGAGATGCCAGCTCCTTTCATTCAGTCAGTAGCTTCAAACATTTCTGGACGTTTTTCAATGGCAAAAATCAATGAATATTGTAAATGCACAAACAGTAATATCTCCACATTGCACGGTGCAATTCTGAAATTTTTAGCTTTTTCCTGTTAATCCTAGCATGATAAAGAAGATTCAAAGAGAGTGAGATGCCAGCTCCTTTCATTCAGTCAGTAGCTTCAAACATTTCTGGTATATGAAAAACATGTTTTTCAATGGCAAAAATCAATGAATATTGTAAATGCACAAACAGTAATATCTCCACATTGCACGGTGCAATTCTGAAATTTTTAGCTTTTTCCTGTTAATCCTAGCATGATAAAGAAGATTCAAAGAGAGTGAGATGCCAGCTCCTTTCATTCAGTCAGTAGCTTCAAACATTTCTGGTATATGAAAAACATGTTTTTCAATGGCAAAAATCAATGAATATTGTAAATGCACAAACAGTAATATCTCCACATTGCACGGTGCAATTCTGAAATTTTTAGCTTTTTCCTGTTAATCCTAGCATGATAAAGAAGATTCAAAGAGAGTGAGATGCCAGCTCCTTTCATTCAGTCAGTAGCTTCAAACATTTCTGGTATATGAAAAACATGTTTTTCAATGGCAAAAATCAATGAATATTGTAAATGCACAAACAGTAATATCTCCACATTGCACGGTGCAATTCTGAAATTTTTTGCTTTTTCCTGCTAATCCTAGCATGATAAAGAAGATTCAAAGAGAGTGAGATGCCAGCTCCTTTCATTCAGTCAGTAGCTTCAAACATTTCTGGTATATGAAAAACATGTTTTTCAATGGCAAAAATCAATGAATATTGTAAATGCACAAACAGTAATATCTCCACATTGCACGGTGCAATTCTGAAATTTTTTGCTTTTTCCTGTTAATCCTAGCATGATAAAGAAGATTCAAAGAGAGTGAGATGCCAGCTCCTTTCATTCAGTCAGTAGCTTCAAACATTTCTGGTATATGAAAAACATGTTTTTCAATGGCAAAAATCAATGAATATTGTAAATGTACAAACAGTAATATCTCCACATTGCAAGGTGCAATTCTGAAATTTTTAGCTTTTTCCTGTTAATCCTAGCATGATAAAGAAGATTCAAAGAGAGTGAGATGCCAGCTCCTTTCATTCAGTCAGTAGCTTCAAACATTTCTGGTATATGAAAAACATGTTTTTCAATGGCAAAAATCAATGAATATTGTAAATGCACAAACAGTAATATCTCCACATTGCAAGGTGCAATTCTGAAATTTTTAGCTTTTTCCTGTTAATCCTAGTATGATAAAGAAGATTCAAAGAGAGTGAGATGCCAGCTCCTTTCATTCAGTCAGTAGCTTCAAACATTTCTGGACGTTTTTCAATGGCAAAAATCAATGAATATTGTAAATGCACAAACAGTAATATCTCCACATTGCAAGGTGCAATTCTGAAATTTTTTGCTTTTTCCTGCTAATCCTAGCATGATAAAGAAGATTCAAAGAGAGTGAGATGCCAGCTCCTTTCATTCAGTCAGTAGCTTCAAACATTTCTGGTATATGAAAAACATGTTTTTCAATGGCAAAAATCAATGAATATTGTAAATGCACAAACAGTAATATCTCCACATTGCACGGTGCAATTCTGAAATTTTTAGCTTTTTCCTGTTAATCCTAGCATGATAAAGAAGATTCAAAGAGAGTGAGATGCCAGCTCCTTTCATTCAGTCAGTAGCTTCAAACATTTCTGGTATATGAAAAACATGTTTTTCAATGGCAAAAATCAATGAATATTGTAAATGCACAAACAGTAATATCTCCACATTGCACGGTGCAATTCTGAAATTTTTTGCTTTTTCCTGCTAATCCTAGCATGATAAAGAAGATTCAAAGAGAGTGAGATGCCAGCTCCTTTCATTCAGTCAGTAGCTTCAAACATTTCTGGTATATGAAAAACATGTTTTTCAATGGCAAAAATCAATGAATATTGTAAATGCACAAACAGTAATATCTCCACATTGCACGGTGCAATTCTGAAATTTTTTGCTTTTTCCTGTTAATCCTAGCATGATAAAGAAGATTCAAAGAGAGTGAGATGCCAGCTCCTTTCATTCAGTCAGTAGCTTCAAACATTTCTGGTATATGAAAAACATGTTTTTCAATGGCAAAAATCAATGAATATTGTAAATGCACAAACAGTAATATCTCCACATTGCACGGTGCAATTCTGAAATTTTTTGCTTTTTCCTGCTAATCCTAGCATGATAAAGAAGATTCAAAGAGAGTGAGATGCCAGCTCCTTTCATTCAGTCAGTAGCTTCAAACATTTCTGGTATATGAAAAACATGTTTTTCAATGGCAAAAATCAATGAATATTGTAAATGCACAAACAGTAATATCTCCACATTGCACGGTGCAATTCTGAAATTTTTAGCTTTTTCCTGCTAATCCTAGCATGATAAAGAAGATTCAAAGAGAGTGAGATGCCAGCTCCTTTCATTCAGTCAGTAGCTTCAAACATTTCTGGACGTTTTTCAATGGCAAAAATCAATGAATATTGTAAATGCACAAACAGTAATATCTCCACATTGCAAGGTGCAATTCTGAAATTTTTTGCTTTTTCCTGCTAATCCTAGCATGATAAAGAAGATTCAAAGAGAGTGAGATGCCAGCTCCTTTCATTCAGTCAGTAGCTTCAAACATTTCTGGACGTTTTTCAATGGCAAAAATCAATGAATATTGTAAATGCACAAACAGTAATATCTCCACATTGCACGGTGCAATTCTGAAATTTTTAGCTTTTTCCTGTTAATCCTAGCATGATAAAGAAGATTCAAAGAGAGTGAGATGCCAGCTCCTTTCATTCAGTCAGTAGCTTCAAACATTTCTGGTATATGAAAAACATGTTTTTCAATGGCAAAAATCAATGAATATTGTAAATGCACAAACAGTAATATCTCCACATTGCACGGTGCAATTCTGAAATTTTTTGCTTTTTCCTGTTAATCCTAGCATGATAAAGAAGATTCAAAGAGAGTGAGATGCCAGCTCCTTTCATTCAGTCAGTAGCTTCAAACATTTCTGGTATATGAAAAACATGTTTTTCAATGGCAAAAATCAATGAATATTGTAAATGCACAAACAGTAATATCTCCACATTGCACGGTGCAATTCTGAAATTTTTAGCTTTTTCCTGTTAATCCTAGCATGATAAAGAAGATTCAAAGAGAGTGAGATGCCAGCTCCTTTCATTCAGTCAGTAGCTTCAAACATTTCTGGTATATGAAAAACATGTTTTTCAATGGCAAAAATCAATGAATATTGTAAATGCACAAACAGTAATATCTCCACATTGCACGGTGCAATTCTGAAATTTTTTGCTTTTTCCTGCTAATCCTAGCATGATAAAGAAGATTCAAAGAGAGTGAGATGCCAGCTCCTTTCATTCAGTCAGTAGCTTCAAACATTTCTGGTATATGAAAAACATGTTTTTCAATGGCAAAAATCAATGAATATTGTAAATGCACAAACAGTAATATCTCCACATTGCACGGTGCAATTCTGAAATTTTTTGCTTTTTCCTGTTAATCCTAGCATGATAAAGAAGATTCAAAGAGAGTGAGATGCCAGCTCCTTTCATTCAGTCAGTAGCTTCAAACATTTCTGGTATATGAAAAACATGTTTTTCAATGGCAAAAATCAATGAATATTGTAAATGTACAAACAGTAATATCTCCACATTGCAAGGTGCAATTCTGAAATTTTTAGCTTTTTCCTGTTAATCCTAGCATGATAAAGAAGATTCAAAGAGAGTGAGATGCCAGCTCCTTTCATTCAGTCAGTAGCTTCAAACATTTCTGGTATATGAAAAACATGTTTTTCAATGGCAAAAATCAATGAATATTGTAAATGCACAAACAGTAATATCTCCACATTGCAAGGTGCAATTCTGAAATTTTTAGCTTTTTCCTGTTAATCCTAGCATGATAAAGAAGATTCAAAGAGAGTGAGATGCCAGCTCCTTTCATTCAGTCAGTAGCTTCAAACATTTCTGGACGTTTTTCAATGGCAAAAATCAATGAATATTGTAAATGCACAAACAGTAATATCTCCACATTGCAAGGTGCAATTCTGAAATTTTTTGCTTTTTCCTGCTAATCCTAGCATGATAAAGAAGATTCAAAGAGAGTGAGATGCCAGCTCCTTTCATTCAGTCAGTAGCTTCAAACATTTCTGGTATATGAAAAACATGTTTTTCAATGGCAAAAATCAATGAATATTGTAAATGCACAAACAGTAATATCTCCACATTGCACGGTGCAATTCTGAAATTTTTAGCTTTTTCCTGTTAATCCTAGCATGATAAAGAAGATTCAAAGAGAGTGAGATGCCAGCTCCTTTCATTCAGTCAGTAGCTTCAAACATTTCTGGACGTTTTTCAATGGCAAAAATCAATGAATATTGTAAATGCACAAACAGTAATATCTCCACATTGCAAGGTGCAATTCTGAAATTTTTTGCTTTTTCCTGCTAATCCTAGCATGATAAAGAAGATTCAAAGAGAGTGAGATGCCAGCTCCTTTCATTCAGTCAGTAGCTTCAAACATTTCTGGTATATGAAAAACATGTTTTTCAATGGCAAAAATCAATGAATATTGTAAATGCACAAACAGTAATATCTCCACATTGCAAGGTGCAATTCTGAAATTTTTAGCTTTTTCCTGTTAATCCTAGCATGATAAAGAAGATTCAAAGAGAGTGAGATGCCAGCTCCTTTCAATCAGTCAGTAGCTTCAAACATTTCTGGACGTTTTTCAATGGCAAAAATCAATGAATATTGTAAATGCACAAACAGTAATATCTCCACATTGCACGGTGCAATTCTGAAATTTTTTGCTTTTTCCTGTTAATCCTAGCATGATAAAGAAGATTCAAAGAGAGTGAGATGCCAGCTCCTTTCATTCAGTCAGTAGCTTCAAACATTTCTGGTATATGAAAAACATGTTTTTCAATGGCAAAAATCAATGAATATTGAAAATGCACAAACAGTAATATCTCCACATTGCAAGGTGCAATTCTGAAATTTTTTGCTTTTTCCTGCTAATCCTAGCATGATAAAGAAGATTCAAAGAGAGTGAGATGCCAGCTCCTTTCATTCAGTCAGTAGCTTCAAACATTTCTGGACGTTTTTCAATGGCAAAAATCAATGAATATTGTAAATGCACAAACAGTAATATCTCCACATTGCACGGTGCAATTCTGAAATTTTTAGCTTTTTCCTGCTAATCCTAGCATGATAAAGAAGATTCAAAGAGAGTGAGATGCCAGCTCCTTTCATTCAGTCAGTAGTTTCAAACATTTCTGGTATATGAAAAACATGTTTTTCAATGGCAAAAATCAATGAATATTGTAAATGCACAAACAGTAATATCTCCACATTGCAAGGTGCAATTCTGAAATTTTTTGCTTTTTCCTGCTAATCCTAGCATGATAAAGAAGATTCAAAGAGAGTGAGATGCCAGCTCCTTTCATTCAGTCAGTAGCTTCAAACATTTCTGGTATATGAAAAACATGTTTTTCAATGGCAAAAATCAATGAATATTGTAAATGCACAAACAGTAATATCTCCACATTGCACGGTGCAATTCTGAAATTTTTAGCTTTTTCCTGCTAATCCTAGCATGATAAAGAAGATTCAAAGAGAGTGAGATGCCAGCTCCTTTCATTCAGTCAGTAGTTTCAAACATTTCTGGTATATGAAAAACATGTTTTTCAATGGCAAAAATCAATGAATATTGTAAATGCACAAACAGTAATATCTCCACATTGCACGGTGCAATTCTGAAATTTTTTGCTTTTTCCTGCTAATCCTAGCATGATAAAGAAGATTCAAAGAGAGTGAGATGCCAGCTCCTTTCATTCAGTCAGTAGCTTCAAACATTTCTGGACGTTTTTCAATGGCAAAAATCAATGAATATTGTAAATGCACAAACAGTAATATCTCCACATTGCACGGTGCAATTCTGAAATTTTTAGCTTTTTCCTGTTAATCCTAGCATGATAAAGAAGATTCAAAGAGAGTGAGATGCCAGCTCCTTTCATTCAGTCAGTAGCTTCAAACATTTCTGGTATATGAAAAACATGTTTTTCAATGGCAAAAATCAATGAATATTGTAAATGCACAAACAGTAATATCTCCACATTGCACGGTGCAATTCTGAAATTTTTAGCTTTTTCCTGCTAATCCTAGCATGATAAAGAAGATTCAAAGAGAGTGAGATGCCAGCTCCTTTCATTCAGTCAGTAGCTTCAAACATTTCTGGTATATGAAAAACATGTTTTTCAATGGCAAAAATCAATGAATATTGTAAATGCACAAACAGTAATATCTCCACATTGCACGGTGCAATTCTGAAATTTTTAGCTTTTTCCTGCTAATCCTAGCATGATAAAGAAGATTCAAAGAGAGTGAGATGCCAGCTCCTTTCATTCAGTCAGTAGCTTCAAACATTTCTGGTATATGAAAAACACGTTTTTCAATGGCAAAAATCAATGAATATTGTAAATGCACAAACAGTAATATCTCCACATTGCACGGTGTAATTCTGAAATTTTTAGCTTTTTCCTGTTAATCCTAGCATGATAAAGAAGATTCAAAGAGAGTGAGATGCCAGCTCCTTTCATTCAGTCAGTAGCTTCAAACATTTCTGGTATATGAAAAACATGTTTTTCAATGGCAAAAATCAATGAATATTGTAAATGCACAAACAGTAATATCTCCACATTGCAAGGTGCAATTCTGAAATTTTTAGCTTTTTCCTGTTAATCCTAGCATGATAAAGAAGATTCAAAGAGAGTGAGATGCCAGCTCCTTTCATTCAGTCAGTAGCTTCAAACATTTCTGGTATATGAAAAACATGTTTTTCAATGGCAAAAATCAATGAATATTGTAAATGCACAAACAGTAATATCTCCACATTGCAAGGTGCAATTCTGAAATTTTTAGCTTTTTCCTGTTAATCCTAGCATGATAAAGAAGATTCAAAGAGAGTGAGATGCCAGCTCCTTTCATTCAGTCAGTAGCTTCAAACATTTCTGGACATTTTTCAATGGCAAAAATCAATGAATATTGTAAATGCACAAACAGTAATATCTCCACATTGCACGGTGCAATTCTGAAATTTTTAGCTTTTTCCTGTTAATCCTAGCATGATAAAGAAGATTCAAAGAGAGTGAGATGCCAGCTCCTTTCATTCAGTCAGTAGCTTCAAACATTTCTGGTATATGAAAAACATGTTTTTCAATGGCAAAAATCAATGAATATTGTAAATGCACAAACAGTAATATCTCCACATTGCAAGGTGCAATTCTGAAATTTTTTGCTTTTTCCTGTTAATCCTAGCATGATAAAGAAGATTCAAAGAGAGTGAGATGCCAGCTCCTTTCATTCAGTCAGTAGCTTCAAACATTTCTGGTATATGAAAAACATGTTTTTCAATGGCAAAAATCAATGAATATTGTAAATGCACAAACAGTAATATCTCCACATTGCACGGTGCAATTCTGAAATTTTTAGCTTTTTCCTGTTAATCCTAGCATGATAAAGAAGATTCAAAGAGAGTGAGATGCCAGCTCCTTTCATTCAGTCAGTAGCTTCAAACATTTCTGGACGTTTTTCAATGGCAAAAATCAATGAATATTGTAAATGCACAAACAGTAATATCTCCACATTGCAAGGTGCAATTCTGAAATTTTTAGCTTTTTCCTGCTAATCCTAGCATGATAAAGAAGATTCAAAGAGAGTGAGATGCCAGCTCCTTTCATTCAGTCAGTAGCTTCAAACATTTCTGGTATATGAAAAACATGTTTTTCAATGGCAAAAATCAATGAATATTGTAAATGCACAAACAGTAATATCTCCACATTGCACGGTGCAATTCTGAAATTTTTTGCTTTTTCCTGTTAATCCTAGCATGATAAAGAAGATTCAAAGAGAGTGAGATGCCAGCTCCTTTCATTCAGTCAGTAGCTTCAAACATTTCTGGTATATGAAAAACATGTTTTTCAATGGCAAAAATCAATGAATATTGTAAATGCACAAACAGTAATATCTCCACATTGCAAGGTGCAATTCTGAAATTTTTAGCTTTTTCCTGCTAATCCTAGCATGATAAAGAAGATTCAAAGAGAGTGAGATGCCAGCTCCTTTCATTCAGTCAGTAGCTTCAAACATTTCTGGACGTTTTTCAATGGCAAAAATCAATGAATATTGTAAATGCACAAACAGTAATATCTCCACATTGCACGGTGCAATTCTGAAATTTTTTGCTTTTTCCTGTTAATCCTAGCATGATAAAGAAGATTCAAAGAGAGTGAGATGCCAGCTCCTTTCATTCAGTCAGTAGCTTCAAACATTTCTGGTATATGAAAAACATGTTTTTCAATGGCAAAAATCAATGAATATTGTAAATGCACAAACAGTAATATCTCCACATTGCAAGGTGCAATTCTGAAATTTTTTGCTTTTTCCTGCTAATCCTAGCATGATAAAGAAGATTCAAAGAGAGTGAGATGCCAGCTCCTTTCATTCAGTCAGTAGCTTCAAACATTTCTGGACGTTTTTCAATGGCAAAAATCAATGAATATTGTAAATGCACAAACAGTAATATCTCCACATTGCACGGTGCAATTCTGAAATTTTTAGCTTTTTCCTGTTAATCCTAGCATGATAAAGAAGATTCAAAGAGAGTGAGATGCCAGCTCCTTTCATTCAGTCAGTAGCTTCAAACATTTCTGGTATATGAAAAACATGTTTTTCAATGGCAAAAATCAATGAATATTGTAAATGCACAAACAGTAATATCTCCACATTGCAAGGTGCAATTCTGAAATTTTTTGCTTTTTCCTGCTAATCCTAGCATGATAAAGAAGATTCAAAGAGAGTGAGATGCCAGCTCCTTTCATTCAGTCAGTAGCTTCAAACATTTCTGGTATATGAAAAACATGTTTTTCAATGGCAAAAATCAATGAATATTGTAAATGCACAAACAGTAATATCTCCACATTGCACGGTGCAATTCTGAAATGTTTTGCTTTTTCCTGCTAATCCTAGCATGGTAAAGAAGATTCAAAGAGAGTGAGATGCCAGCTCCTTTCATTCAGTCAGTAGCTTCAAACATTTCTGGACGTTTTTCAATGGCAAAAATCAATGAATATTGTAAATGCACAAACAGTAATATCTCCACATTGCACGGTGCAATTCTGAAATTTTTAGCTTTTTCCTGCTAATCCTAGCATGATAAAGAAGATTCAAAGAGAGTGAGATGCCAGCTCCTTTCATTCAGTCAGTAGTTTCAAACATTTCTGGTATATGAAAAACATGTTTTTCAATGGCAAAAATCAATGAATATTGTAAATGCACAAACAGTAATATCTCCACATTGCACGGTGCAATTCTGAAATTTTTTGCTTTTTCCTGCTAATCCTAGCATGATAAAGAAGATTCAAAGAGAGTGAGATGCCAGCTCCTTTCATTCAGTCAGTAGCTTCAAACATTTCTGGACGTTTTTCAATGGCAAAAATCAATGAATATTGTAAATGCACAAACAGTAATATCTCCACATTGCACGGTGCAATTCTGAAATTTTTAGCTTTTTCCTGTTAATCCTAGCATGATAAAGAAGATTCAAAGAGAGTGAGATGCCAGCTCCTTTCATTCAGTCAGTAGCTTCAAACATTTCTGGTATATGAAAAACATGTTTTTCAATGGCAAAAATCAATGAATATTGTAAATGCACAAACAGTAATATCTCCACATTGCACGGTGCAATTCTGAAATTTTTAGCTTTTTCCTGCTAATCCTAGCATGATAAAGAAGATTCAAAGAGAGTGAGATGCCAGCTCCTTTCATTCAGTCAGTAGCTTCAAACATTTCTGGTATATGAAAAACATGTTTTTCAATGGCAAAAATCAATGAATATTGTAAATGCACAAACAGTAATATCTCCACATTGCACGGTGCAATTCTGAAATTTTTAGCTTTTTCCTGCTAATCCTAGCATGATAAAGAAGATTCAAAGAGAGTGAGATGCCAGCTCCTTTCATTCAGTCAGTAGCTTCAAACATTTCTGGTATATGAAAAACATGTTTTTCAATGGCAAAAATCAATGAATATTGTAAATGCACAAACAGTAATATCTCCACATTGCACGGTGCAATTCTGAAATTTTTAGCTTTTTCCTGTTAATCCTAGCATGATAAAGAAGATTCAAAGAGAGTGAGATGCCAGCTCCTTTCATTCAGTCAGTAGCTTCAAACATTTCTGGTATATGAAAAACATGTTTTTCAATGGCAAAAATCAATGAATATTGTAAATGCACAAACAGTAATATCTCCACATTGCAAGGTGCAATTCTGAAATTTTTAGCTTTTTCCTGTTAATCCTGGCATGATAAAGAAGATTCAAAGAGAGTGAGATGCCAGCTCCTTTCATTCAGTCAGTAGCTTCAAACATTTCTGGACGTTTTTCAATGGCAAAAATCAATGAATATTGTAAATGCACAAACAGTAATATCTCCACATTGCACGGTGCAATTCTGAAATTTTTAGCTTTTTCCTGTTAATCCTAGCATGATAAAGAAGATTCAAAGAGAGTGAGATGCCAGCTCCTTTCATTCAGTCAGTAGCTTCAAACATTTCTGGTATATGAAAAACATGTTTTTCAATGGCAAAAATCAATGAATATTGTAAATGCACAAACAGTAATATCTCCACATTGCAAGGTGCAATTCTGAAATTTTTTGCTTTTTCCTGTTAATCCTAGCATGATAAAGAAGATTCAAAGAGAGTGAGATGCCAGCTCCTTTCATTCAGTCAGTAGCTTCAAACATTTCTGGTATATGAAAAACATGTTTTTCAATGGCAAAAATCAATGAATATTGTAAATGCACAAACAGTAATATCTCCACATTGCACGGTGCAATTCTGAAATTTTTAGCTTTTTCCTGTTAATCCTAGCATGATAAAGAAGATTCAAAGAGAGTGAGATGCCAGCTCCTTTCATTCAGTCAGTAGCTTCAAACATTTCTGGACGTTTTTCAATGGCAAAAATCAATGAATATTGTAAATGCACAAACAGTAATATCTCCACATTGCAAGGTGCAATTCTGAAATTTTTAGCTTTTTCCTGCTAATCCTAGCATGATAAAGAAGATTCAAAGAGAGTGAGATGCCAGCTCCTTTCATTCAGTCAGTAGCTTCAAACATTTCTGGTATATGAAAAACATGTTTTTCAATGGCAAAAATCAATGAATATTGTAAATGCACAAACAGTAATATCTCCACATTGCAAGGTGCAATTCTGAAATTTTTTGCTTTTTCCTGTTAATCCTAGCATGATAAAGAAGATTCAAAGAGAGTGAGATGCCAGCTCCTTTCATTCAGTCAGTAGC
Source organism: Phyllobates terribilis (assembly GCF_046119375.1). Taxonomy (NCBI): domain Eukaryota; kingdom Metazoa; phylum Chordata; class Amphibia; order Anura; family Dendrobatidae; genus Phyllobates; species Phyllobates terribilis. The sequence goes on from NW_027366066.1 coordinate 33,370, forward strand.
TTCAAACATTTCTGGTATATGAAAAACATGTTTTTCAATGGCAAAAATCAATGAATATTGTAAATGCACAAACAGTAATATCTCCACATTGCACGGTGCAATTCTGAAATTTTTAGCTTTTTCCTGTTAATCCTAGCATGATAAAGAAGATTCAAAGAGAGTGAGATGCCAGCTCCTTTCATTCAGTCAGTAGCTTCAAACATTTCTGGACGTTTTTCAATGGCAAAAATCAATGAATATTGTAAATGCACAAACAGTAATATCTCCACATTGCAAGGTGCAATTCTGAAATTTTTAGCTTTTTCCTGCTAATCCTAGCATGATAAAGAAGATTCAAAGAGAGTGAGATGCCAGCTCCTTTCATTCAGTCAGTAGCTTCAAACATTTCTGGTATATGAAAAACATGTTTTTCAATGGCAAAAATCAATGAATATTGTAAATGCACAAACAGTAATATCTCCACATTGCAAGGTGCAATTCTGAAATTTTTTGCTTTTTCCTGTTAATCCTAGCATGATAAAGAAGATTCAAAGAGAGTGAGATGCCAGCTCCTTTCATTCAGTCAGTAGCTTCAAACATTTCTGGTATATGAAAAACATGTTTTTCAATGGCAAAAATCAATGAATATTGTAAATGCACAAACAGTAATATCTCCACATTGCACGGTGCAATTCTGAAATTTTTAGCTTTTTCCTGTTAATCCTAGCATGATAAAGAAGATTCAAAGAGAGTGAGATGCCAGCTCCTTTCATTCAGTCAGTAGCTTCAAACATTTCTGGACGTTTTTCAATGGCAAAAATCAATGAATATTGTAAATGCACAAACAGTAATATCTCCACATTGCACGGTGCAATTCTGAAATTTTTTGCTTTTTCCTGCTAATCCTAGCATGATAAAGAAGATTCAAAGAGAGTGAGATGCCAGCTCCTTTCATTCAGTCAGTAGCTTCAAACATTTCTGGTATATGAAAAACATGTTTTTCAATGGCAAAAATCAATGAATATTGTAAATGCACAAACAGTAATATCTCCACATTGCAAGGTGCAATTCTGAAATTTTTTGCTTTTTCCTGCTAATCCTAGCATGATAAAGAAGATTCAAAGAGAGTGAGATGCCAGCTCCTTTCATTCAGTCAGTAGCTTCAAACATTTCTGGTATATGAAAAACATGTTTTTCAATGGCAAAAATCAATGAATATTGTAAATGCACAAACAGTAATATCTCCACATTGCATGGTGCAATTCTGAAATTTTTAGCTTTTTCCTGCTAATCCTAGCATGATAAAGAAGATTCAAAGAGAGTGAGATGCCAGCTCCTTTCATTCAGTCAGTAGCTTCAAACATTTCTGGTATATGAAAAACATGTTTTTCAATGGCAAAAATCAATGAATATTGTAAATGCACAAACAGTAATATCTCCACATTGCAAGGTGCAATTCTGAAATTTTTAGCTTTTTCCTGCTAATCCTAGCATGATAAAGAAGATTCAAAGAGAGTGAGATGCCAGCTCCTTTCATTCAGTCAGTAGCTTCAAACATTTCTGGACGTTTTTCAATGGCAAAAATCAATGAATATTGTAAATGCACAAACAGTAATATCTCCACATTGCACGGTGCAATTCTGAAATTTTTTGCTTTTTCCTGTTAATCCTAGCATGATAAAGAAGATTCAAAGAGAGTGAGATGCCAGCTCCTTTCATTCAGTCAGTAGCTTCAAACATTTCTGGTATATGAAAAACATGTTTTTCAATGGCAAAAATCAATGAATATTGTAAATGCACAAACAGTAATATCTCCACATTGCAAGGTGCAATTCTGAAATTTTTTGCTTTTTCCTGCTAATCCTAGCATGATAAAGAAGATTCAAAGAGAGTGAGATGCCAGCTCCTTTCATTCAGTCAGTAGCTTCAAACATTTCTGGACGTTTTTCAATGGCAAAAATCAATGAATATTGTAAATGCACAAACAGTAATATCTCCACATTGCACGGTGCAATTCTGAAATTTTTAGCTTTTTCCTGTTAATCCTAGCATGATAAAGAAGATTCAAAGAGAGTGAGATGCCAGCTCCTTTCATTCAGTCAGTAGCTTCAAACATTTCTGGTATATGAAAAACATGTTTTTCAATGGCAAAAATCAATGAATATTGTAAATGCACAAACAGTAATATCTCCGCATTGCAAGGTGCAATTCTGAAATTTTTTGCTTTTTCCTGCTAATCCTAGCATGATAAAGAAGATTCAAAGAGAGTGAGATGCCAGCTCCTTTCATTCAGTCAGTAGCTTCAAACATTTCTGGTATATGAAAAACATGTTTTTCAATGGCAAAAATCAATGAATATTGTAAATGCACAAACAGTAATATCTCCACATTGCACGGTGCAATTCTGAAATTTTTTGCTTTTTCCTGCTAATCCTAGCATGATAAAGAAGATTCAAAGAGAGTGAGATGCCAGCTCCTTTCATTCAGTCAGTAGCTTCAAACATTTCTGGTATATGAAAAACATGTTTTTCAATGGCAAAAATCAATGAATATTGTAAATGCACAAACAGTAATATCTCCACATTGCACGGTGCAATTCTGAAATTTTTAGCTTTTTCCTGTTAATCCTAGCATGATAAAGAAGATTCAAAGAGAGTGAGATGCCAGCTCCTTTCATTCAGTCAGTAGCTTCAAACATTTCTGGACGTTTTTCAATGGCAAAAATCAATGAATATTGTAAATGCACAAACAGTAATATCTCCACATTGCAAGGTGCAATTCTGAAATTTTTTGCTTTTTCCTGCTAATCCTAGCATGATAAAGAAGATTCAAAGAGAGTGAGATGCCAGCTCCTTTCATTCAGTCAGTAGCTTCAAACATTTCTGGTATATGAAAAACATGTTTTTCAATGGCAAAAATCAATGAATATTGTAAATGCACAAACAGTAATATCTCCACATTGCAAGGTGCAATTCTGAAATTTTTTGCTTTTTCCTGCTAATCCTAGCATGATAAAGAAGATTCAAAGAGAGTGAGATGCCAGCTCCTTTCATTCAGTCAGTAGCTTCAAACATTTCTGGACGTTTTTCAATGGCAAAAATCAATGAATATTGTAAATGCACAAACAGTAATATCTCCACATTGCACGGTGCAATTCTGAAATTTTTAGCTTTTTCCTGTTAATCCTAGCATGATAAAGAAGATTCAAAGAGAGTGAGATGCCAGCTCCTTTCATTCAGTCAGTAGCTTCAAACATTTCTGGTATATGAAAAACATGTTTTTCAATGGCAAAAATCAATGAATATTGTAAATGCACAAACAGTAATATCTCCACACTGCAAGGTGCAATTCTGAAATTTTTTGCTTTTTCCTGCTAATCCTAGCATGATAAAGAAGATTCAAAGAGAGTGAGATGCCAGCTCCTTTCATTCAGTCAGTAGCTTCAAACATTTCTGGTATATGAAAAACATGTTTTTCAATGGCAAAAATCAATGAATATTGTAAATGCACAAACAGTAATATCTCCACATTGCACGGTGCAATTCTGAAATTTTTTGCTTTTTCCTGCTAATCCTAGCATGATAAAGAAGATTCAAAGAGAGTGAGATGCCAGCTCCTTTCATTCAGTCAGTAGCTTCAAACATTTCTGGTATATGAAAAACATGTTTTTCAATGGCAAAAATCAATGAATATTGTAAATGCACAAACAGTAATATCTCCACATTGCACGGTGCAATTCTGAAATTTTTAGCTTTTTCCTGTTAATCCTAGCATGATAAAGAAGATTCAAAGAGAGTGAGATGCCAGCTCCTTTCATTCAGTCAGTAGCTTCAAACATTTCTGGACGTTTTTCAATGGCAAAAATCAATGAATATTGTAAATGCACAAACAGTAATATCTCCACATTGCAAGGTGCAATTCTGAAATTTTTTGCTTTTTCCTGCTAATCCTAGCATGATAAAGAAGATTCAAAGAGAGTGAGATGCCAGCTCCTTTCATTCAGTCAGTAGCTTCAAACATTTCTGGTATATGAAAAACATGTTTTTCAATGGCAAAAATCAATGAATATTGTAAATGCACAAACAGTAATATCTCCACATTGCAAGGTGCAATTCTGAAATTTTTAGCTTTTTCCTGTTAATCCTAGCATGATAAAGAAGATTCAAAGAGAGTGAGATGCCAGCTCCTTTCATTCAGTCAGTAGCTTCAAACATTTCTGGACGTTTTTCAATGGCAAAAATCAATGAATATTGTAAATGCACAAACAGTAATATCTCCACATTGCACGGTGCAATTCTGAAATTTTTAGCTTTTTCCTGTTAATCCTAGCATGATAAAGAAGATTCAAAGAGAGTGAGATGCCAGCTCCTTTCATTCAGTCAGTAGCTTCAAACATTTCTGGTATATGAAAAACATGTTTTTCAATGGCAAAAATCAATGAATATTGTAAATGCACAAACAGTAATATCTCCACATTGCACGGTGCAATTCTGAAATTTTTTGCTTTTTCCTGCTAATCCTAGCATGATAAAGAAGATTCAAAGAGAGTGAGATGCCAGCTCCTTTCATTCAGTCAGTAGCTTCAAACATTTCTGGACGTTTTTCAATGGCAAAAATCAATGAATATTGTAAATGCACAAACAGTAATATCTCCACATTGCACGGTGCAATTCTGAAATTTTTAGCTTTTTCCTGTTAATCCTAGCATGATAAAGAAGATTCAAAGAGAGTGAGATGCCAGCTCCTTTCATTCAGTCAGTAGCTTCAAACATTTCTGGTATATGAAAAACATGTTTTTCAATGGCAAAAATCAATGAATATTGTAAATGCACAAACAGTAATATCTCCACATTGCACGGTGCAATTCTGAAATTTTTTGCTTTTTCCTGCTAATCCTAGCATGATAAAGAAGATTCAAAGAGAGTGAGATGCCAGCTCCTTTCATTCAGTCAGTAGCTTCAAACATTTCTGGTATATGAAAAACATGTTTTTCAATGGCAAAAATCAATGAATATTGTAAATGCACAAACAGTAATATCTCCACATTGCAAGGTGCAATTCTGAAATTTTTAGCTTTTTCCTGTTAATCCTAGCATGATAAAGAAGATTCAAAGAGAGTGAGATGCCAGCTCCTTTCATTCAGTCAGTAGCTTCAAACATTTCTGGTATATGAAAAACATGTTTTTCAATGGCAAAAATCAATGAATATTGTAAATGCACAAACAGTAATATCTCCACATTGCACGGTGCAATTCTGAAATTTTTAGCTTTTTCCTGTTAATCCTAGCATGATAAAGAAGATTCAAAGAGAGTGAGATGCCAGCTCCTTTCATTCAGTCAGTAGCTTCAAACATTTCTGGACGTTTTTCAATGGCAAAAATCAATGAATATTGTAAATGCACAAACAGTAATATCTCCACATTGCACGGTGCAATTCTGAAATTTTTAGCTTTTTCCTGTTAATCCTAGCATGATAAAGAAGATTCAAAGAGAGTGAGATGCCAGCTCCTTTCATTCAGTCAGTAGCTTCAAACATTTCTGGTATATGAAAAACATGTTTTTCAATGGCAAAAATCAATGAATATTGTAAATGCACAAACAGTAATATCTCCACATTGCAAGGTGCAATTCTGAAATTTTTTGCTTTTTCCTGCTAATCCTAGCATGATAAAGAAGATTCAAAGAGAGTGAGATGCCAGCTCCTTTCATTCAGTCAGTAGCTTCAAACATTTCTGGTATATGAAAAACATGTTTTTCAATGGCAAAAATCAATGAATATTGTAAATGCACAAACAGTAATATCTCCACATTGCAAGGTGCAATTCTGAAATTTTTAGCTTTTTCCTGTTAATCCTAGCATGATAAAGAAGATTCAAAGAGAGTGAGATGCCAGCTCCTTTCATTCAGTCAGTAGCTTCAAACATTTCTGGACGTTTTTCAATGGCAAAAATCAATGAATATTGTAAATGCACAAACAGTAATATCTCCACATTGCAAGGTGCAATTCTGAAATTTTTTGCTTTTTCCTGCTAATCCTAGCATGATAAAGAAGATTCAAAGAGAGTGAGATGCCAGCTCCTTTCATTCAGTCAGTAGCTTCAAACATTTCTGGTATATGAAAAACATGTTTTTCAATGGCAAAAATCAATGAATATTGTAAATGCACAAACAGTAATATCTCCACATTGCAAGGTGCAATTCTGAAATTTTTAGCTTTTTCCTGCTAATCCTAGCATGATAAAGAAGATTCAAAGAGAGTGAGATGCCAGCTCCTTTCATTCAGTCAGTAGCTTCAAACATTTCTGGACGTTTTTCAATGGCAAAAATCAATGAATATTGTAAATGCACAAACAGTAATATCTCCACATTGCACGGTGCAATTCTGAAATTTTTAGCTTTTTCCTGTTAATCCTAGCATGATAAAGAAGATTCAAAGAGAGTGAGATGCCAGCTCCTTTCATTCAGTCAGTAGCTTCAAACATTTCTGGTATATGAAAAACATGTTTTTCAATGGCAAAAATCAATGAATATTGTAAATGCACAAACAGAAATATCTCCACATTGCACAGTGCAATTCTGAAATTTTTTGCTTTTTCCTGCTAATCCTAGCATGATAAAGAAGATTCAAAGAGAGTGAGATGCCAGCTCCTTTCATTCAGTCAGTAGCTTCAAACATTTCTGGTATATGAAAAACATGTTTTTCAATGGCAAAAATCAATGAATATTGTAAATGCACAAACAGTAATATCTCCACATTGCAAGGTGCAATTCTGAAATTTTTTGCTTTTTCCTGCTAATCCTAGCATGATAAAGAAGATTCAAAGAGAGTGAGATGCCAGCTCCTTTCATTCAGTCAGTAGCTTCAAACATTTCTGGTATATGAAAAACATGTTTTTCAATGGCAAAAATCAATGAATATTGTAAATGCACAAACAGTAATATCTCCACATTGCACGGTGCAATTCTGAAATTTTTTGCTTTTTCCTGCTAATCCTAGCATGATAAAGAAGATTCAAAGAGAGTGAGATGCCAGCTCCTTTCATTCAGTCAGTAGCTGCAAACATTTCTGGTATATGAAAAACATGTTTTTCAATGGCAAAAATCAATGAATATTGTAAATGCACAAACAGTAATATCTCCACATTGCAAGGTGCAATTCTGAAATTTTTAGCTTTTTCCTGCTAATCCTAGCATGATAAAGAAGATTCAAAGAGAGTGAGATGCCAGCTCCTTTCATTCAGTCAGTAGCTTCAAACATTTCTGGACGTTTTTCAATGGCAAAAATCAATGAATATTGTAAATGCACAAACAGTAATATCTCCACATTGCACGGTGCAATTCTGAAATTTTTTGCTTTTTCCTGTTAATCCTAGCATGATAAAGAAGATTCAAAGAGAGTGAGATGCCAGCTCCTTTCATTCAGTCAGTAGCTTCAAACATTTCTGGTATATGAAAAACATGTTTTTCAATGGCAAAAATCAATGAATATTGTAAATGCACAAACAGTAATATCTCCACATTGCAAGGTGCAATTCTGAAATTTTTTGCTTTTTCCTGCTAATCCTAGCATGATAAAGAAGATTCAAAGAGAGTGAGATGCCAGCTCCTTTCATTCAGTCAGTAGCTTCAAACATTTCTGGACGTTTTTCAATGGCAAAAATCAATGAATATTGTAAATGCACAAACAGTAATATCTCCACATTGCACGGTGCAATTCTGAAATTTTTAGCTTTTTCCTGTTAATCCTAGCATGATAAAGAAGATTCAAAGAGAGTGAGATGCCAGCTCCTTTCATTCAGTCAGTAGCTTCAAACATTTCTGGTATATGAAAAACATGTTTTTCAATGGCAAAAATCAATGAATATTGTAAATGCACAAACAGTAATATCTCCACATTGCACGGTGCAATTCTGAAATTTTTTGCTTTTTCCTGCTAATCCTAGCATGATAAAGAAGATTCAAAGAGAGTGAGATGCCAGCTCCTTTCATTCAGTCAGTAGCTTCAAACATTTCTGGTATATGAAAAACATGTTTTTCAATGGCAAAAATCAATGAATATTGTAAATGCACAAACAGTAATATCTCCACATTGCAAGGTGCAATTCTGAAATTTTTAGCTTTTTCCTGTTAATCCTAGCATGATAAAGAAGATTCAAAGAGAGTGAGATGCCAGCTCCTTTCATTCAGTCAGTAGCTTCAAACATTTCTGGTATATGAAAAACATGTTTTTCAATGGCAAAAATCAATGAATATTGTAAATGCACAAACAGTAATATCTCCACATTGCACGGTGCAATTCTGAAATTTTTAGCTTTTTCCTGTTAATCCTAGCATGATAAAGAAGATTCAAAGAGAGTGAGATGCCAGCTCCTTTCATTCAGTCAGTAGCTTCAAACATTTCTGGACGTTTTTCAATGGCAAAAATCAATGAATATTGTAAATGCACAAACAGTAATATCTCCACATTGCACGGTGCAATTCTGAAATTTTTAGCTTTTTCCTGTTAATCCTAGCATGATAAAGAAGATTCAAAGAGAGTGAGATGCCAGCTCCTTTCATTCAGTCAGTAGCTTCAAACATTTCTGGTATATGAAAAACATGTTTTTCAATGGCAAAAATCAATGAATATTGTAAATGCACAAACAGTAATATCTCCACATTGCAAGGTGCAATTCTGAAATTTTTTGCTTTTTCCTGCTAATCCTAGCATGATAAAGAAGATTCAAAGAGAGTGAGATGCCAGCTCCTTTCATTCAGTCAGTAGCTTCAAACATTTCTGGTATATGAAAAACATGTTTTTCAATGGCAAAAATCAATGAATATTGTAAATGCACAAACAGTAATATCTCCACATTGCAAGGTGCAATTCTGAAATTTTTAGCTTTTTCCTGTTAATCCTAGCATGATAAAGAAGATTCAAAGAGAGTGAGATGCCAGCTCCTTTCATTCAGTCAGTAGCTTCAAACATTTCTGGACGTTTTTCAATGGCAAAAATCAATGAATATTGTAAATGCACAAACAGTAATATCTCCACATTGCAAGGTGCAATTCTGAAATTTTTTGCTTTTTCCTGCTAATCCTAGCATGATAAAGAAGATTCAAAGAGAGTGAGATGCCAGCTCCTTTCATTCAGTCAGTAGCTTCAAACATTTCTGGTATATGAAAAACATGTTTTTCAATGGCAAAAATCAATGAATATTGTAAATGCACAAAGAGTAATATCTCCACATTGCAAGGTGCAATTCTGAAATTTTTAGCTTTTTCCTGCTAATCCTAGCATGATAAAGAAGATTCAAAGAGAGTGAGATGCCAGCTCCTTTCATTCAGTCAGTAGCTTCAAACATTTCTGGACGTTTTTCAATGGCAAAAATCAATGAATATTGTAAATGCACAAACAGTAATATCTCCACATTGCACGGTGCAATTCTGAAATTTTTAGCTTTTTCCTGTTAATCCTAGCATGATAAAGAAGATTCAAAGAGAGTGAGATGCCAGCTCCTTTCATTCAGTCAGTAGCTTCAAACATTTCTGGTATATGAAAAACATGTTTTTCAATGGCAAAAATCAATGAATATTGTAAATGCACAAACAGTAATATCTCCACATTGCACGGTGCAATTCTGAAATTTTTTGCTTTTTCCTGCTAATCCTAGCATGATAAAGAAGATTCAAAGAGAGTGAGATGCCAGCTCCTTTCATTCAGTCAGTAGCTTCAAACATTTCTGGTATATGAAAAACATGTTTTTCAATGGCAAAAATCAATGAATATTGTAAATGCACAAACAGTAATATCTCCACATTGCAAGGTGCAATTCTGAAATTTTTTGCTTTTTCCTGCTAATCCTAGCATGATAAAGAAGATTCAAAGAGAGTGAGATGCCAGCTCCTTTCATTCAGTCAGTAGCTTCAAACATTTCTGGTATATGAAAAACATGTTTTTCAATGGCAAAAATCAATGAATATTGTAAATGCACAAACAGTAATATCTCCACATTGCACGGTGCAATTCTGAAATTTTTAGCTTTTTCCTGCTAATCCTAGCATGATAAAGAAGATTCAAAGAGAGTGAGATGCCAGCTCCTTTCATTCAGTCAGTAGCTGCAAACATTTCTGGTATATGAAAAACATGTTTTTCAATGGCAAAAATCAATGAATATTGTAAATGCACAAACAGTAATATCTCCACATTGCAAGGTGCAATTCTGAAATTTTTAGCTTTTTCCTGCTAATCTTAGCATGATAAAGAAGATTCAAAGAGAGTGAGATGCCAGCTCCTTTCATTCAGTCAGTAGCTTCAAACATTTCTGGACGTTTTTCAATGGCAAAAATCAATGAATATTGTAAATGCACAAACAGTAATATCTCCACATTGCACGGTGCAATTCTGAAATTTTTTGCTTTTTCCTGTTAATCCTAGCATGATAAAGAAGATTCAAAGAGAGTGAGATGCCAGCTCCTTTCATTCAGTCAGTAGCTTCAAACATTTCTGGTATATGAAAAACATGTTTTTCAATGGCAAAAATCAATGAATATTGTAAATGCACAAACAGTAATATCTCCACATTGCAAGGTGCAATTCTGAAATTTTTTGCTTTTTCCTGCTAATCCTAGCATGATAAAGAAGATTCAAAGAGAGTGAGATGCCAGCTCCTTTCATTCAGTCAGTAGCTTCAAACATTTCTGGTATATGAAAAACATGTTTTTCAATGGCAAAAATCAATGAATATTGTAAATGCACAAACAGTAATATCTCCACATTGCACGGTGCAATTCTGAAATTTTTTGCTTTTTCCTGCTAATCCTAGCATGATAAAGAAGATTCAAAGAGAGTGAGATGCCAGCTCCTTTCATTCAGTCAGTAGCTGCAAACATTTCTGGTATATGAAAAACATGTTTTTCAATGGCAAAAATCAATGAATATTGTAAATGCACAAACAGTAATATCTCCACATTGCAAGGTGCAATTCTGAAATTTTTAGCTTTTTCCTGCTAATCTTAGCATGATAAAGAAGATTCAAAGAGAGTGAGATGCCAGCTCCTTTCATTCAGTCAGTAGCTTCAAACATTTCTGGACGTTTTTCAATGGCAAAAATCAATGAATATTGTAAATGCACAAACAGTAATATCTCCACATTGCACGGTGCAATTCTGAAATTTTTTGCTTTTTCCTGTTAATCCTAGCATGATAAAGAAGATTCAAAGAGAGTGAGATGCCAGCTCCTTTCATTCAGTCAGTAGCTTCAAACATTTCTGGTATATGAAAAACATGTTTTTCAATGGCAAAAATCAATGAATATTGTAAATGCACAAACAGTAATATCTCCACATTGCAAGGTGCAATTCTGAAATTTTTTGCTTTTTCCTGCTAATCCTAGCATGATAAAGAAGATTCAAAGAGAGTGAGATGCCAGCTCCTTTCATTCAGTCAGTAGCTTCAAACATTTCTGGTATATGAAAAACATGTTTTTCAATGGCAAAAATCAATGAATATTGTAAATGCACAAACAGTAATATCTCCACATTGCACGGTGCAATTCTGAAATTTTTTGCTTTTTCCTGCTAATCCTAGCATGATAAAGAAGATTCAAAGAGAGTGAGATGCCAGCTCCTTTCATTCAGTCAGTAGCTTCAAACATTTCTGGTATATGAAAAACATGTTTTTCAATGGCAAAAATCAATGAATATTGTAAATGCACAAACAGTAATATCTCCACATTGCACGGTGCAATTCTGAAATTTTTAGCTTTTTCCTGTTAATCCTAGCATGATAAAGAAGATTCAAAGAGAGTGAGATGCCAGCTCCTTTCATTCAGTCAGTAGCTTCAAACATTTCTGGACGTTTTTCAATGGCAAAAATCAATGAATATTGTAAATGCACAAACAGTAATATCTCCACATTGCAAGGTGCAATTCTGAAATTTTTTGCTTTTTCCTGCTAATCCTAGCATGATAAAGAAGATTCAAAGAGAGTGAGATGCCAGCTCCTTTCATTCAGTCAGTAGCTTCAAACATTTCTGGTATATGAAAAACATGTTTTTCAATGGCAAAAATCAATGAATATTGTAAATGCACAAACAGTAATATCTCCACATTGCAAGGTGCAATTCTGAAATTTTTAGCTTTTTCCTGTTAATCCTAGCATGATAAAGAAGATTCAAAGAGAGTGAGATGCCAGCTCCTTTCATTCAGTCAGTAGCTTCAAACATTTCTGGACGTTTTTCAATGGCAAAAATCAATGAATATTGTAAATGCACAAACAGTAATATCTCCACATTGCACGGTGCAATTCTGAAATTTTTAGCTTTTTCCTGTTAATCCTAGCATGATAAAGAAGATTCAAAGAGAGTGAGATGCCAGCTCCTTTCATTCAGTCAGTAGCTTCAAACATTTCTGGTATATGAAAAACATGTTTTTCAATGGCAAAAATCAATGAATATTGTAAATGCACAAACAGTAATATCTCCACATTGCACGGTGCAATTCTGAAATTTTTTGCTTTTTCCTGCTAATCCTAGCATGATAAAGAAGATTCAAAGAGAGTGAGATGCCAGCTCCTTTCATTCAGTCAGTAGCTTCAAACATTTCTGGACGTTTTTCAATGGCAAAAATCAATGAATATTGTAAATGCACAAACAGTAATATCTCCACATTGCACAGTGCAATTCTGAAATTTTTAGCTTTTTCCTGTTAATCCTAGCATGATAAAGAAATTCAAAGAGAGTGAGATGCCAGCTCCTTTCATTCAGTCAGTAGCTTCAAACATTTCTGGTATATGAAAAACATGTTTTTCAATGGCAAAAATCAATGAATATTGTAAATGCACAAACAGTAATATCTCCACATTGCAAGGTGCAATTCTGAAATTTTTTGCTTTTTCCTGCTAATCCTAGCATGATAAAGAAGATTCAAAGAGAGTGAGATGCCAGCTCCTTTCATTCAGTCAGTAGCTTCAAACATTTCTGATATAGGAAAAACATGTTTTTCAATGGCAAAAATCAATGAATATTGTAAATGCACAAACAGTAATATCTCCACATTGCACGGTGCAATTCTGAAATTTTTTGCTTTTTCCTGCTAATCCTAGCATGATAAAGAAGATTCAAAGAGAGTGAGATGCCAGCTCCTTTCATTCAGTCAGTAGCTTCAAACATTTCTGGTATATGAAAAACATGTTTTTCAATGGCAAAAATCAATGAATATTGTAAATGCACAAACAGTAATATCTCCACATTGCACGGTGCAATTCTGAAATTTTTAGCTTTTTCCTGTTAATCCTAGCATGATAAAGAAGATTCAAAGAGAGTGAGATGCCAGCTCCTTTCATTCAGTCAGTAGCTTCAAACATTTCTGGACGTTTTTCAATGGCAAAAATCAATGAATATTGTAAATGCACAAACAGTAATATCTCCACATTGCAAGGTGCAATTCTGAAATTTTTTGCTTTTTCCTGCTAATCCTAGCATGATAAAGAAGATTCAAAGAGAGTGAGATGCCAGCTCCTTTCATTCAGTCAGTAGCTTCAAACATTTCTGGTATATGAAAAACATGTTTTTCAATGGCAAAAATCAATGAATATTGTAAATGCACAAACAGTAATATCTCCACATTGCAAGGTGCAATTCTGAAATTTTTAGCTTTTTCCTGTTAATCCTAGCATGATAAAGAAGATTCAAAGAGAGTGAGATGCCAGCTCCTTTCATTCAGTCAGTAGCTTCAAACATTTCTGGACGTTTTTCAATGGCAAAAATCAATGAATATTGTAAATGCACAAACAGTAATATCTCCACATTGCACGGTGCAATTCTGAAATTTTTAGCTTTTTCCTGTTAATCCTAGCATGATAAAGAAGATTCAAAGAGAGTGAGATGCCAGCTCCTTTCATTCAGTCAGTAGCTTCAAACATTTCTGGTATATGAAAAACATGTTTTTCAATGGCAAAAATCAATGAATATTGTAAATGCACAAACAGTAATATCTCCACATTGCACGGTGCAATTCTGAAATTTTTTGCTTTTTCCTGCTAATCCTAGCATGATAAAGAAGATTCAAAGAGAGTGAGATGCCAGCTCCTTTCATTCAGTCAGTAGCTTCAAACATTTCTGGACGTTTTTCAATGGCAAAAATCAATGAATATTGTAAATGCACAAACAGTAATATCTCCACATTGCACGGTGCAATTCTGAAATTTTTAGCTTTTTCCTGTTAATCCTAGCATGATAAAGAAGATTCAAAGAGAGTGAGATGCCAGCTCCTTTCATTCAGTCAGTAGCTTCAAACATTTCTGGTATATGAAAAACATGTTTTTCAATGGCAAAAATCAATGAATATTGTAAATGCACAAACAGTAATATCTCCACATTGCACGGTGCAATTCTGAAATTTTTTGCTTTTTCCTGCTAATCCTAGCATGATAAAGAAGATTCAAAGAGAGTGAGATGCCAGCTCCTTTCATTCAGTCAGTAGCTTCAAACATTTCTGGTATATGAAAAACATGTTTTTCAATGGCAAAAATCAATGAATATTGTAAATGCACAAACAGTAATATCTCCACATTGCAAGGTGCAATTCTGAAATTTTTAGCTTTTTCCTGTTAATCCTAGCATGATAAAGAAGATTCAAAGAGAGTGAGATGCCAGCTCCTTTCATTCAGTCAGTAGCTTCAAACATTTCTGGTATATGAAAAACATGTTTTTCAATGGCAAAAATCAATGAATATTGTAAATGCACAAACAGTAATATCTCCACATTGCACGGTGCAATTCTGAAATTTTTAGCTTTTTCCTGTTAATCCTAGCATGATAAAGAAGATTCAAAGAGAGTGAGATGCCAGCTCCTTTCATTCAGTCAGTAGCTTCAAACATTTCTGGACGTTTTTCAATGGCAAAAATCAATGAATATTGTAAATGCACAAACAGTAATATCTCCACATTGCACGGTGCAATTCTGAAATTTTTAGCTTTTTCCTGTTAATCCTAGCATGATAAAGAAGATTCAAAGAGAGTGAGATGCCAGCTCCTTTCATTCAGTCAGTAGCTTCAAACATTTCTGGTATATGAAAAACATGTTTTTCAATGGCAAAAATCAATGAATATTGTAAATGCACAAACAGTAATATCTCCACATTGCAAGGTGCAATTCTGAAATTTTTTGCTTTTTCCTGCTAATCCTAGCATGATAAAGAAAATTCAAAGAGAGTGAGATGCCAGCTCCTTTCATTCAGTCAGTAGCTTCAAACATTTCTGGTATATGAAAAACATGTTTTTCAATGGCAAAAATCAATGAATATTGTAAATGCACAAACAGTAATATCTCCACATTGCAAGGTGCAATTCTGAAATTTTTAGCTTTTTCCTGTTAATCCTAGCATGATAAAGAAGATTCAAAGAGAGTGAGATGCCAGCTCCTTTCATTCAGTCAGTAGCTTCAAACATTTCTGGACGTTTTTCAATGGCAAAAATCAATGAATATTGTAAATGCACAAACAGTAATATCTCCACATTGCAAGGTGCAATTCTGAAATTTTTTGCTTTTTCCTGCTAATCCTAGCATGATAAAGAAGATTCAAAGAGAGTGAGATGCCAGCTCCTTTCATTCAGTCAGTAGCTTCAAACATTTCTGGTATATGAAAAACATGTTTTTCAATGGCAAAAATCAATGAATATTGTAAATGCACAAACAGTAATATCTCCACATTGCAAGGTGCAATTCTGAAATTTTTTGCTTTTTCCTGCTAATCCTAGCATGATAAAGAAGATTCAAAGAGAGTGAGATGCCAGCTCCTTTCATTCAGTCAGTAGCTTCAAACATTTCTGGACGTTTTTCAATGGCAAAAATCAATGAATATTGTAAATGCACAAACAGTAATATCTCCACATTGCACGGTGCAATTCTGAAATTTTTAGCTTTTTCCTGTTAATCCTAGCATGATAAAGAAGATTCAAAGAGAGTGAGATGCCAGCTCCTTTCATTCAGTCAGTAGCTTCAAACATTTCTGGTATATGAAAAACATGTTTTTCAATGGCAAAAATCAATGAATATTGTAAATGCACAAACAGTAATATCTCCACATTGCAAGGTGCAATTCTGAAATTTTTTGCTTTTTCCTGTTAATCCTAGCATGATAAAGAAGATTCAAAGAGAGTGAGATGCCAGCTCCTTTCATTCAGTCAGTAGCTTCAAACATTTCTGGTATATGAAAAACATGTTTTTCAATGGCAAAAATCAATGAATATTGTAAATGCACAAACAGTAATATCTCCACATTGCAAGGTGCAATTCTGAAATTTTTAGCTTTTTCCTGTTAATCCTAGCATGATAAAGAAGATTCAAAGAGAGTGAGATGCCAGCTCCTTTCATTCAGTCAGTAGCTTCAAACATTTCTGGTATATGAAAAACATGTTTTTCAATGGCAAAAATCAATGAATATTGTAAATGCACAAACAGTAATATCTCCACATTGCAAGGTGCAATTCTGAAATTTTTTGCTTTTTCCTGCTAATCCTAGCATGATAAAGAAGATTCAAAGAGAGTGAGATGCCAGCTCCTTTCATTCAGTCAGTAGCTTCAAACATTTCTGGTATATGAAAAACATGTTTTTCAATGGCAAAAATCAATGAATATTGTAAATGCACAAACAGTAATATCTCCACATTGCACGGTGCAATTCTGAAATTTTTTGCTTTTTCCTGCTAATCCTAGCATGATAAAGAAGATTCAAAGAGAGTGAGATGCCAGCTCCTTTCATTCAGTCAGTAGCTTCAAACATTTCTGGACGTTTTTCAATGGCAAAAATAAATGAATATTGTAAATGCACAAACAGTAATATCTCCACATTGCACGGTGCAATTCTGAAATTTTTAGCTTTTTCCTGTTAATCCTAGCATGATAAAGAAGATTCAAAGAGAGTGAGATGCCAGCTCCTTTCATTCAGTCAGTAGCTTCAAACATTTCTGGTATATGAAAAACATGTTTTTCAATGGCAAAAATCAATGAATATTGTAAATGCACAAACAGTAATAACTCCACATTGCACGGTGCAATTCTGAAATTTTTAGCTTTTTCCTGTTAATCCTAGCATGATAAAGAAGATTCAAAGAGAGTGAGATGCCAGCTCCTTTCATTCAGTCAGTAGCTTCAAACATTTCTGGTATATGAAAAACATGTTTTTCAATGGCAAAAATCAATGAATATTGTAAATGCACAAACAGTAATATCTCCACATTGCAAGGTGCAATTCTGAAATTTTTTGCTTTTTCCTGTTAATCCTAGCATGATAAAGAAGATTCAAAGAGAGTGAGATGCCAGCTCCTTTCATTCAGTCAGTAGCTTCAAACATTTCTGGACGTTTTTCAATGGCAAAAATCAATGAATATTGTAAATGCACAAACAGTAATATCTCCTCATTGCACGGTGCAATTCTGAAATTTTTAGCTTTTTCCTGTTAATCCTAGCATGATAAAGAAGATTCAAAGAGAGTGAGATGCCAGCTCCTTTCATTCAGTCAGTAGCTTCAAACATTTCTGGTATATGAAAAACATGTTTTTCAATGGCAAAAATCAATGAATATTGTAAATGCACAAACAGTAATATCTCCACATTGCACGGTGCAATTCTGAAATTTTTTGCTTTTTCCTGCTAATCCTAGCATGATAAAGAAGATTCAAAGAGAGTGAGATGCCAGCTCCTTTCATTCAGTCAGTAGCTTCAAACATTTCTGGACGTTTTTCAATGGCAAATATCAATGAATATTGTAAATGCACAAACAGTAATATCTCCACATTGCACGGTGCAATTCTGAAATTTTTAGCTTTTTCCTGTTAATCCTAGCATGATAAAGAAGATTCAAAGAGAGTGAGATGCCAGCTCCTTTCATTCAGTCAGTAGCTTCAAACATTTCTGGTATATGAAAAACATGTTTTTCAATGGCAAAAATCAATGAATATTGTAAATGCACAAACAGTAATATCTCCACATTGCAAGGTGCAATTCTGAAATTTTTTGCTTTTTCCTGCTAATCCTAGCATGATAAAGAAGATTCAAAGAGAGTGAGATGCCAGCTCCTTTCATTCAGTCAGTAGCTTCAAACATTTCTGGTATATGAAAAACATGTTTTTCAATGGCAAAAATCAATGAATATTGTAAATGCACAAACAGTAATATCTCCACATTGCACGGTGCAATTCTGAAATTTTTTGCTTTTTCCTGCTAATCCTAGCATGATAAAGAAGATTCAAAGAGAGTGAGATGCCAGCTCCTTTCATTCAGTCAGTAGCTTCAAACATTTCTGGTATATGAAAAACATGTTTTTCAATGGCAAAAATCAATGAATATTGTAAATGCACAAACAGTAATATCTCCACATTGCACGGTGCAATTCTGAAATTTTTAGCTTTTTCCTGTTAATCCTAGCATGATAAAGAAGATTCAAAGAGAGTGAGATGCCAGCTCCTTTCATTCAGTCAGTAGCTTCAAACATTTCTGGACGTTTTTCAATGGCAAAAATCAATGAATATTGTAAATGCACAAACAGTAATATCTCCACATTGCAAGGTGCAATTCTGAAATTTTTTGCTTTTTCCTGCTAATCCTAGCATGATAAAGAAGATTCAAAGAGAGTGAGATGCCAGCTCCTTTCATTCAGTCAGTAGCTTCAAACATTTCTGGTATATGAAAAACATGTTTTTCAATGGCAAAAATCAATGAATATTGTAAATGCACAAACAGTAATATCTCCACATTGCAAGGTGCAATTCTGAAATTTTTAGCTTTTTCCTGTTAATCCTAGCATGATAAAGAAGATTCAAAGAGAGTGAGATGCCAGCTCCTTTCATTCAGTCAGTAGCTTCAAACATTTCTGGACATTTTTCAATGGCAAAAATCAATGAATATTGTAAATGCACAAACAGTAATATCTCCACATTGCAAGGTGCAATTCTGAAATTTTTAGCTTTTTCCTGCTAATCCTAGCATGATAAAGAAGATTCAAAGAGAGTGAGATGCCAGCTCCTTTCATTCAGTCAGTAGCTTCAAACATTTCTGGACGTTTTTCAATGGCAAAAATCAATGAATATTGTAAATGCACAAACAGTAATATCTCCACATTGCACGGTGCAATTCTGAAATTTTTAGCTTTTTCCTGTTAATCCTAGCATGATAAAGAAGATTCAAAGAGAGTGAGATGCCAGCTCCTTTCATTCAGTCAGTAGCTTCAAACATTTCTGGTATATGAAAAACATGTTTTTCAATGGCAAAAATCAATGAATATTGTAAATGCACAAACTGTAATATCTCCACATTGCAAGGTGCAATTCTGAAATTTTTTGCTTTTTCCTGTTAATCCTAGCATGATAAAGAAGATTCAAAGAGAGTGAGATGCCAGCTCCTTTCATTCAGTCAGTAGCTTCAAACATTTCTGGTATATGAAAAACATGTTTTTCAATGGCAAAAATCAATGAATATTGTAAATGCACAAACAGTAATATCTCCACATTGCAAGGTGCAATTCTGAAATTTTTAGCTTTTTCCTGTTAATCCTAGCATGATAAAGAAGATTCAAAGAGAGTGAGATGCCAGCTCCTTTCATTCAGTCAGTAGCTTCAAACATTTCTGGTATATGAAAAACATGTTTTTCAATGGCAAAAATCAATGAATATTGTAAATGCACAAACAGTAATATCTCCACATTGCAAGGTGCAATTCTGAAATTTTTTGCTTTTTCCTGCTAATCCTAGCATGATAAAGAAGATTCAAAGAGAGTGAGATGCCAGCTCCTTTCATTCAGTCAGTAGCTTCAAACATTTCTGGTATATGAAAAACATGTTTTTCAATGGCAAAAATCAATGAATATTGTAAATGCACAAACAGTAATATCTCCACATTGCACGGTGCAATTCTGAAATTTTTTGCTTTTTCCTGCAAATCCTAGCATGATAAAGAAGATTCAAAGAGAGTGAGATGCCAGCTCCTTTTATTCAGTCAGTAGCTTCAAACATTTCTGGACGTTTTTCAATGGCAAAAATCAATGAATATTGTAAATGCACAAACAGTAATATCTCCACATTGCACGGTGCAATTCTGAAATTTTTAGCTTTTTCCTGTTAATCCTAGCATGATAAAGAAGATTCAAAGAGAGTGAGATGCCAGCTCCTTTCATTCAGTCAGTAGCTTCAAACATTTCTGGTATATGAAAAACATGTTTTTCAATGGCAAAAATCAATGAATATTGTAAATGCACAAACAGTAATAACTCCACATTGCACGGTGCAATTCTGAAATTTTTAGCTTTTTCCTGTTAATCCTAGCATGATAAAGAAGATTCAAAGAGAGTGAGATGCCAGCTCCTTTCATTCAGTCAGTAGCTTCAAACATTTCTGGTATATGAAAAACATGTTTTTCAATGGCAAAAATCAATGAATATTGTAAATGCACAAACAGTAATATCTCCACATTGCAAGGTGCAATTCTGAAATTTTTTGCTTTTTCCTGCTAATCCTAGCATGATAAAGAAGATTCAAAGAGAGTGAGATGCCAGCTCCTTTCATTCAGTCAGTAGCTTCAAACATTTCTGGACGTTTTTCAATGGCAAAAATCAATGAATATTGTAAATGCACAAACAGTAATATCTCCACATTGCACGGTGCAATTCTGAAATTTTTAGCTTTTTCCTGTTAATCCTAGCATGATAAAGAAGATTCAAAGAGAGTGAGATGCCAGCTCCTTTCATTCAGTCAGTAGCTTCAAACATTTCTGGTATATGAAAAACATGTTTTTCAATGGCAAAAATCAATGAATATTGTAAATGCACAAACAGTAATATCTCCACATTGCAAGGTGCAATTCTGAAATTTTTTGCTTTTTCCTGCTAATCCTAGCATGATAAAGAAGATTCAAAGAGAGTGAGATGCCAGCTCCTTTCATTCAGTCAGTAGCTTCAAACATTTCTGGTATATGAAAAACATGTTTTTCAATGGCAAAAATCAATGAATATTGTAAATGCACAAACAGTAATATCTCCACATTGCAAGGTGCAATTCTGAAATTTTTAGCTTTTTCCTGTTAATCCTAGCATGATAAAGAAGATTCAAAGAGAGTGAGATGCCAGCTCCTTTCATTCAGTCAGTAGCTTCAAACATTTCTGGACGTTTTTCAATGGCAAAAATCAATGAATATTGTAAATGCACAAACAGTAATATCTCCACATTGCACGGTGCAATTCTGAAATTTTTAGCTTTTTCCTGTTAATCCTAGCATGATAAAGAAGATTCAAAGAGAGTGAGATGCCAGCTCCTTTCATTCAGTCAGTAGCTTCAAACATTTCTGGTATATGAAAAACATGTTTTTCAATGGCAAAAATCAATGAATATTGTAAATGCACAAACAGTAATATCTCCACATTGCAAGGTGCAATTCTGAAATTTTTAGCTTTTTCCTGTTAATCCTAGCATGATAAAGAAGATTCAAAGAGAGTGAGATGCCAGCTCCTTTCATTCAGTCAGTAGCTTCAAACATTTCTGGTATATGAAAAACATGTTTTTCAATGGCAAAAATCAATGAATATTGTAAATGCACAAACAGTAATATCTCCACATTGCAAGGTGCAATTCTGAATTTTTTTGCTTTTTCCTGCTAATCCTAGCATGATAAAGAAGATTCAAAGAGAGTGAGATGCCAGCTCCTTTCATTCAGTCAGTAGCTTCAAACATTTCTGGTATATGAAAAACATGTTTTTCAATGGCAAAAATCAATGAATATTGTAAATGCACAAACAGTAATATCTCCACATTGCACAGTGCAATTCTGAAATTTTTAGCTTTTTCCTGTTAATCCTAGCATGATAAAGAAGATTCAAAGAGAGTGAGATGCCAGCTCCTTTCATTCAGTCAGTAGCTTCAAACATTTCTGGTATATGAAAAACATGTTTTTCAATGGCAAAAATCAATGAATATTGTAAATGCACAAACAGTAATATCTCCACATTGCACGGTGCAATTCTGAAATTTTTTGCTTTTTCCTGTTAATCCTAGCATGATAAAGAAGATTCAAAGAGAGTGAGATGCCAGCTCCTTTCATTCAGTCAGTAGCTTCAAACATTTCTGGTATATGAAAAACATGTTTTTCAATGGCAAAAATCAATGAATATTGTAAATGCACAAACAGTAATATCTCCACATTGCAAGGTGCAATTCTGAAATTTTTTGCTTTTTCCTGCTAATCCTAGCATGATAAAGAAGATTCAAAGAGAGTGAGATGCCAGCTCCTTTCATTCAGTCAGTAGCTTCAAACATTTCTGGTATATGAAAAACATGTTTTTCAATGGCAAAAATCAATGAATATTGTAAATGCACAAACAGTAATATCTCCACATTGCACGGTGCAATTCTGAAATTTTTAGCTTTTTCCTGTTAATCCTAGCATGATAAAGAAGATTCAAAGAGAGTGAGATGCCAGCTCCTTTCATTCAGTCAGTAGCTTCAAACATTTCTGGTATATGAAAAACATGTTTTTCAATGGCAAAAATCAATGAATATTGTAAATGCACAAACAGTAATATCTCCACATTGCAAGGTGCAATTCTGAAATTTTTTGCTTTTTCCTGCTAATCCTAGCATGATAAAGAAGATTCAAAGAGAGTGAGATGCCAGCTCCTTTCATTCAGTCAGTAGCTTCAAACATTTCTGGTATATGAAAAACATGTTTTTCAATGGCAAAAATCAATGAATATTGTAAATGCACAAACAGTAATATCTCCACATTGCACGGTGCAATTCTGAAATTTTTAGCTTTTTCCTGTTAATCCTAGCATGATAAAGAAGATTCAAAGAGAGTGAGATGCCAGCTCCTTTCATTCAGTCAGTAGCTTCAAACATTTCTGGTATATGAAAAACATGTTTTTCAATGGCAAAAATCAATGAATATTGTAAATGCACAAACAGTAATATCTCCACATTGCAAGGTGCAATTCTGAAATTTTTTGCTTTTTCCTGTTAATCCTAGCATGATAAAGAAGATTCAAAGAGAGTGAGATGCCAGCTCCTTTCATTCAGTCAGTAGCTTCAAACATTTCTGGACGTTTTTCAATGGCAAAAATCAATGAATATTGTAAATGCACAAACAGTAATATCTCCACATTGCACGGTGCAATTCTGAAATTTTTTGCTTTTTCCTGCTAATCCTAGCATGATAAAGAAGATTCAAAGAGAGTGAGATGCCAGCTCCTTTCATTCAGTCAGTAGCTTCAAACATTTCTGGACGTTTTTCAATGGCAAAAATCAATGAATATTGTAAATGCACAAACAGTAATATCTCCACATTGCACGGTGCAATTCTGAAATTTTTAGCTTTTTCCTGCTAATCCTAGCATGATAAAGAAGATTCAAAGAGAGTGAGATGCCAGCTCCTTTCATTCAGTCAGTAGCTTCAAACATTTCTGGTATATGAAAAACATGTTTTTCAATGGCAAAAATCAATGAATATTGTAAATGCACAAACAGTAATATCTCCACATTGCACGGTGCAATTCTGAAATTTTTTGCTTTTTCCTGCTAATCCTAGCATGATAAAGAAGATTCAAAGAGAGTGAGATGCCAGCTCCTTTCATTCAGTCAGTAGCTTCAAACATTTCTGGACGTTTTTCAATGGCAAAAATCAATGAATATTGTAAATGCACAAACAGTTTTATCTCCACATTGCAAGGTGCAATTCTGAAATTTTTAGCTTTTTCCTGCTAATCCTAGCATGATAAAGAAGATTCAATGAGAGTGAGATGCCAGCTCCTTTCATTCAGTCAGTAGCTTCAAACATTTCTGGTATATGAAAAACATGTTTTTCAATGGCAAAAATCAATGAATATTGTAAATGCACAAACAGTAATATCTCCACATTGCAAGGTGCAATTCTGAAATTTTTTGCTTTTTCCTGCTAATCCTAGCATGATAAAGAAGATTCAAAGAGAGTGAGATGCCAGCTCCTTTCATTCAGTCAGTAGCTTCAAACATTTCTGGTATATGAAAAACATGTTTTTCAATGGCAAAAATCAATGAATATTGTAAATGCACAAACAGTAATATCTCCACATTGCACGGTGCAATTCTGAAATTTTTAGCTTTTTCCTGTTAATCCTAGCATGATAAAGAAGATTCAAAGAGAGTGAGATGCCAGCTCCTTTCATTCAGTCAGTAGCTTCAAACATTTCTGGTATATGAAAAACATGTTTTTCAATGGCAAAAATCAATGAATATTGTAAATGCACAAACAGTAATATCTCCACATTGCACGGTGCAATTCTGAAATTTTTAGCTTTTTCCTGTTAATCCTAGCATGATAAAGAAGATTCAAAGAGAGTGAGATGCCAGCTCCTTTCATTCAGTCAGTAGCTTCAAACATTTCTGGTATATGAAAAACATGTTTTTCAATGGCAAAAATCAATGAATATTGTAAATGCACAAACAGTAATATCTCCACATTGCACGGTGCAATTCTGAAATTTTTTGCTTTTTCCTGTTAATCCTAGCATGATAAAGAAGATTCAAAGAGAGTGAGATGCCAGCTCCTTTCATTCAGTCAGTAGCTTCAAACATTTCTGGACGTTTTTCAATGGCAAAAATCAATGAATATTGTAAATGCACAAACAGTAATATCTCCACATTGCAAGGTGCAATTCTGAAATTTTTTGCTTTTTCCTGTTAATCCTAGCATGATAAAGAAGATTCAAAGAGAGTGAGATGCCAGCTCCTTTCATTCAGTCAGTAGCTTCAAACATTTCTGGTATATGAAAAACATGTTTTTCAATGGCAAAAATCAATGAATATTGTAAATGCACAAACAGTAATATCTCCACATTGCACGGTGCAATTCTGAAATTTTTTGCTTTTTCCTGCTAATCCTAGCATGATAAAGAAGATTCAAAGAGAGTGAGATGCCAGCTCCTTTCATTCAGTCAGTAGCTTCAAACATTTCTGGACGTTTTTCAATGGCAAAAATCAATGAATATTGTAAATGCACAAACAGTAATATCTCCACATTGCACGGTGCAATTCTGAAATTTTTTGCTTTTTCCTGCTAATCCTAGCATGATAAAGAAGATTCAAAGAGAGTGAGATGCCAGCTCCTTTCATTCAGTCAGTAGCTTCAAACATTTCTGGTATATGAAAAACATGTTTTCAATGGCAAAAATCAATGAATATTGTAAATGCACAAACAGTAATATCTCCACATTGCAAGGTGCAATTCTGAAATTTTTTGCTTTTTCCTGCTAATCCTAGCATGATAAAGAAGATTCAAAGAGAGTGAGATGCCAGCTCCTTTCATTCAGTCAGTAGCTTCAAACATTTCTGGTATATGAAAAACATGTTTTTCAATGGCAAAAATCAATGAATATTGTAAATGCACAAACAGTAATATCTCCACATTGCAAGGTGCAATTCTGAAATTTTTAGCTTTTTCCTGTTAATCCTAGCATGATAAAGAAGATTCAAAGAGAGTGAGATGCCAGCTCCTTTCATTCAGTCAGTAGCTTCAAACATTTCTGGTATATGAAAAACATGTTTTTCAATGGCAAAAATCAATGAATATTGTAAATGCACAAACAGTAATATCTCCACATTGCACAGTGCAATTCTGAAATTTTTTGCTTTTTCCTGCTAATCCTAGCATGATAAAGAAGATTCAAAGAGAGTGAGATGCCAGCTCCTTTCATTCAGTCAGTAGCTTCAAACATTTCTGGTATATGAAAAACATGTTTTTCAATGGCAAAAATCAATGAATATTGTAAATGCACAAACAGTAATATCTCCACATTGCAAGGTGCAATTCTGAAATTTTTTGCTTTTTCCTGCTAATCCTAGCATGATAAAGAAGATTCAAAGAGAGTGAGATGCCAGCTCCTTTCATTCAGTCAGTAGCTTCAAACATTTCTGGTATATGAAAAACATGTTTTTCAATGGCAAAAATCAATGAATATTGTAAATGCACAAACAGTAATATCTCCACATTGCAAGGTGCAATTCTGAAATTTTTTGCTTTTTCCTGCTAATCCTAGCATGATAAAGAAGATTCAAAGAGAGTGAGATGCCAGCTCCTTTCATTCAGTCAGTAGCTTCAAACATTTCTGGTATATGAAAAACATGTTTTTCAATGGCAAAAATCAATGAATATTGTAAATGCACAAACAGTAATATCTCCACATTGCAAGGTGCAATTCTGAAATTTTTTGCTTTTTCCTGCAAATCCTAGCATGATAAAGAAGATTCAAAGAGAGTGAGATGCCAGCTCCTTTCATTCAGTCAGTAGCTTCAAACATTTCTGGTATTTGAAAAACATGTTTTTCAATGGCAAAAATCAATGAATATTGTAAATGCACAAACAGTAATATCTCCACATTGCACGGTGCAATTCTGAAATTTTTAGCTTTTTCCTGTTAATCCTAGCATGATAAAGAAGATTCAAAGAGAGTGAGATGCCAGCTCCTTTCATTCAGTCAGTAGCTTCAAACATTTCTGGTATATGAAAAACATGTTTTTCAATGGCAAAAATCAATGAATATTGTAAATGCACAAACAGTAATATCTCCACATTGCACGGTGCAATTCTGAAATTTTTAGCTTTTTCCTGTTAATCCTAGCATGATAAAGAAGATTCAAAGAGAGTGAGATGCCAGCTCCTTTCATTCAGTCAGTAGCTTCAAACATTTCTGGTATATGAAAAACATGTTTTTCAATGGCAAAAATCAATGAATATTGTAAATGCACAAACAGTAATATCTCCACATTGCAAGGTGCAATTCTGAAATTTTTTGCTTTTTCCTGCTAATCCTAGCATGATAAAGAAGATTCAAAGAGAGTGAGATGCCAGCTCCTTTCATTCAGTCAGTAGCTTCAAACATTTCTGGTATATGAAAAACATGTTTTTCAATGGCAAAAATCAATGAATATTGTAAATGCACAAACAGTAATATCTCCACATTGCACGGTGCAATTCTGAAATTTTTAGCTTTTTCCTGTTAATCCTAGCATGATAAAGAAGATTCAAAGAGAGTGAGATGCCAGCTCCTTTCATTCAGTCAGTAGCTTCAAACATTTCTGGTATATGAAAAACATGTTTTTCAATGGCAAAAATCAATGAATATTGTAAATGCACAAACAGTAATATCTCCACATTGCAAGGTGCAATTCTGAAATTTTTTGCTTTTTCCTGTTAATCCTAGCATGATAAAGAAGATTCAAAGAGAGTGAGATGCCAGCTCCTTTCATTCAGTCAGTAGCTTCAAACATTTCTGGACGTTTTTCAATGGCAAAAATCAATGAATATTGTAAATGCACAAACAGTAATATCTCCACATTGCACGGTGCAATTCTGAAATTTTTTGCTTTTTCCTGCTAATCCTAGCATGATAAAGAAGATTCAAAGAGAGTGAGATGCCAGCTCCTTTCATTCAGTCAGTAGCTTCAAACATTTCTGGACGTTTTTCAATGGCAAAAATCAATGAATATTGTAAATGCACAAACAGTAATATCTCCACATTGCACGGTGCAATTCTGAAATTTTTAGCTTTTTCCTGCTAATCCTAGCATGATAAAGAAGATTCAAAGAGAGTGAGATGCCAGCTCCTTTCATTCAGTCAGTAGCTTCAAACATTTCTGGTATATGAAAAACATGTTTTTCAATGGCAAAAATCAATGAATATTGTAAATGCACAAACAGTAATATCTCCACATTGCACGGTGCAATTCTGAAATTTTTTGCTTTTTCCTGCTAATCCTAGCATGATAAAGAAGATTCAAAGAGAGTGAGATGCCAGCTCCTTTCATTCAGTCAGTAGCTTCAAACATTTCTGGACGTTTTTCAATGGCAAAAATCAATGAATATTGTAAATGCACAAACAGTAATATCTCCACATTGCAAGGTGCAATTCTGAAATTTTTAGCTTTTTCCTGCTAATCCTAGCATGATAAAGAAGATTCAAAGAGAGTGAGATGCCAGCTCCTTTCATTCAGTCAGTAGCTTCAAACATTTCTGGTATATGAAAAACATGTTTTTCAATGGCAAAAATCAATGAATATTGTAAATGCACAAACAGTAATATCTCCACATTGCAAGGTGCAATTCTGAAATTTTTTGCTTTTTCCTGCTAATCCTAGCATGATAAAGAAGATTCAAAGAGAGTGAGATGCCAGCTCCTTTCATTCAGTCAGTAGCTTCAAACATTTCTGGTATATGAAAAACATGTTTTTCAATGGCAAAAATCAATGAATATTGTAAATGCACAAACAGTAATATCTCCACATTGCACGGTGCAATTCTGAAATTTTTAGCTTTTTCCTGTTAATCCTAGCATGATAAAGAAGATTCAAAGAGAGTGAGATGCCAGCTCCTTTCATTCAGTCAGTAGCTTCAAACATTTCTGGTATATGAAAAACATGTTTTTCAATGGCAAAAATCAATGAATATTGTAAATGCACAAACAGTAATATCTCCACATTGCACGGTGCAATTCTGAAATTTTTAGCTTTTTCCTGTTAATCCTAGCATGATAAAGAAGATTCAAAGAGAGTGAGATGCCAGCTCCTTTCATTCAGTCAGTAGCTTCAAACATTTCTGGTATATGAAAAACATGTTTTTCAATGGCAAAAATCAATGAATATTGTAAATGCACAAACAGTAATATCTCCACATTGCACGGTGCAATTCTGAAATTTTTTGCTTTTTCCTGTTAATCCTAGCATGATAAAGAAGATTCAAAGAGAGTGAGATGCCAGCTCCTTTCATTCAGTCAGTAGCTTCAAACATTTCTGGACGTTTTTCAATGGCAAAAATCAATGAATATTGTAAATGCACAAACAGTAATATCTCCACATTGCAAGGTGCAATTCTGAAATTTTTTGCTTTTTCCTGTTAATCCTAGCATGATAAAGAAGATTCAAAGAGAGTGAGATGCCAGCTCCTTTCATTCAGTCAGTAGCTTCAAACATTTCTGGTATATGAAAAACATGTTTTTCAATGGCAAAAATCAATGAATATTGTAAATGCACAAACAGTAATATCTCCACATTGCACGGTGCAATTCTGAAATTTTTTGCTTTTTCCTGCTAATCCTAGCATGATAAAGAAGATTCAAAGAGAGTGAGATGCCAGCTCCTTTCATTCAGTCAGTAGCTTCAAACATTTCTGGACGTTTTTCAATGGCAAAAATCAATGAATATTGTAAATGCACAAACAGTAATATCTCCACATTGCACGGTGCAATTCTGAAATTTTTTGCTTTTTCCTGCTAATCCTAGCATGATAAAGAAGATTCAAAGAGAGTGAGATGCCAGCTCCTTTCATTCAGTCAGTAGCTTCAAACATTTCTGGTATATGAAAAACATGTTTTTCAATGGCAAAAATCAATGAATATTGTAAATGCACAAACAGTAATATCTCCACATTGCAAGGTGCAATTCTGAAATTTTTTGCTTTTTCCTGCTAATCCTAGCATGATAAAGAAGATTCAAAGAGAGTGAGATGCCAGCTCCTTTCATTCAGTCAGTAGCTTCAAACATTTCTGGTATATTAAAAAACATGTTTTTCAATGGCAAAAATCAATGAATATTGTAAATGCACAAACAGTAATATCTCCACATTGCAAGGTGCAATTCTGAAATTTTTAGCTTTTTCCTGTTAATCCTAGCATGATAAAGAAGATTCAAAGAGAGTGAGATGCCAGCTCCTTTCATTCAGTCAGTAGCTTCAAACATTTCTGGTATATGAAAAACATGTTTTTCAATGGCAAAAATCAATGAATATTGTAAATGCACAAACAGTAATATCTCCACATTGCACGGTGCAATTCTGAAATTTTTTGCTTTTTCCTGCTAATCCTAGCATGATAAAGAAGATTCAAAGAGAGTGAGATGCCAGCTCCTTTCATTCAGTCAGTAGCTTCAAACATTTCTGGTATATGAAAAACATGTTTTTCAATGGCAAAAATCAATGAATATTGTAAATGCACAAACAGTAATATCTCCACATTGCAAGGTGCAATTCTGAAATTTTTTGCTTTTTCCTGCTAATCCTAGCATGATAAAGAAGATTCAAAGAGAGTGAGATGCCAGCTCCTTTCATTCAGTCAGTAGCTTCAAACATTTCTGGTATATGAAAAACATGTTTTTCAATGGCAAAAATCAATGAATATTGTAAATGCACAAACAGTAATATCTCCACATTGCAAGGTGCAATTCTGAAATTTTTTGCTTTTTCCTGCTAATCCTAGCATGATAAAGAAGATTCAAAGAGAGTGAGATGCCAGCTCCTTTCATTCAGTCAGTAGCTTCAAACATTTCTGGTATATGAAAAACATGTTTTTCAATGGCAAAAATCAATGAATATTGTAAATGCACAAACAGTAATATCTCCACATTGCAAGGTGCAATTCTGAAATTTTTTGCTTTTTCCTGCTAATCCTAGCATGATAAAGAAGATTCAAAGAGAGTGAGATGCCAGCTCCTTTCATTCAGTCAGTAGCTTCAAACATTTCTGGTATTTGAAAAACATGTTTTTCAATGGCAAAAATCAATGAATATTGTAAATGCACAAACAGTAATATCTCCACATTGCACGGTGCAATTCTGAAATTTTTAGCTTTTTCCTGTTAATCCTAGCATGATAAAGAAGATTCAAAGAGAGTGAGATGCCAGCTCCTTTCATTCAGTCAGTAGCTTCAAACATTTCTGGTATATGAAAAACATGTTTTTCAATGGCAAAAATCAATGAATATTGTAAATGCACAAACAGTAATATCTCCACATTGCACGGTGCAATTCTGAAATTTTTTGCTTTTTCCTGCTAATCCTAGCATGATAAAGAAGATTCAAAGAGAGTGAGATGCCAGCTCCTTTCATTCAGTCAGTAGCTTCAAACATTTCTGGACGTTTTTCAATGGCAAAAATCAATGAATATTGTAAATGCACAAACAGTAATATCTCCACTTTGCAAGGTGCAATTCTGAAATTTTTAGCTTTTTCCTGTTAATCCTAGCATGATAAAGAAGATTCAAAGAGAGTGAGATGCCAGCTCCTTTCATTCAGTCAGTAGCTTCAAACATTTCTGGTATATGAAAAACATGTTTTTCAATGGCAAAAATCAATGAATATTGTAAATGCACAAACAGTAATATCTCCACATTGCACGGTGCAATTCTGAAATTTTTTGCTTTTTCCTGCTAATCCTAGCATGATAAAGAAGATTCAAAGAGAGTGAGATGCCAGCTCCTTTCATTCAGTCAGTAGCTTCAAACATTTCTGGACGTTTTTCAATGGCAAAAATCAATGAATATTGTAAATGCACAAACAGTAATATCTCCACATTGCACGGTGCAATTCTGAAATTTTTAGCTTTTTCCTGTTAATCCTAGCATGATAAAGAAGATTCAAAGAGAGTGAGATGCCAGCTCCTTTCATTCAGTCAGTAGCTTCAAACATTTCTGGTATATGAAAAACATGTTTTTCAATGGCAAAAATCAATGAATATTGTAAATGCACAAACAGTAATATCTCCACATTGCACGGTGCAATTCTGAAATTTTTTGCTTTTTCCTGCTAATCCTAGCATGATAAAGAAGATTCAAAGAGAGTGAGATGCCAGCTCCTTTCATTCAGTCAGTAGCTTCAAACATTTCTGGTATATGAAAAACATGTTTTTCAATGGCAAAAATCAATGAATATTGTAAATGCACAAACAGTAATATCTCCACATTGCAAGGTGCAATTCTGAAATTTTTAGCTTTTTCCTGTTAATCCTAGCATGATAAAGAAGATTCAAAGAGAGTGAGATGCCAGCTCCTTTCATTCAGTCAGTAGCTTCAAACATTTCTGGTATATGAAAAACATGTTTTTCAATGGCAAAAATCAATGAATATTGTAAATGCACAAACAGTAATATCTCCACATTGCACGGTGCAATTCTGAAATTTTTAGCTTTTTCCTGCTAATCCTAGCATGATAAAGAAGATTCAAAGAGAGTGAGATGCCAGCTCCTTTCATTCAGTCAGTAGCTTCAAACATTTCTGGACGTTTTTCAATGGCAAAAATCAATGAATATTGTAAATGCACAAACAGTAATATCTCCACATTGCACGGTGCAATTCTGAAATTTTTAGCTTTTTCCTGTTAATCCTAGCATGATAAAGAAGATTCAAAGAGAGTGAGATGCCAGCTCCTTTCATTCAGTCAGTAGCTTCAAACATTTCTGGTATATGAAAAACATGTTTTTCAATGGCAAAAATCAATGAATATTGTAAATGCACAAACAGTAATATCTCCACATTGCAAGGTGCAATTCTGAAATTTTTTGCTTTTTCCTGCTAATCCTAGCATGATAAAGAAGATTCAAAGAGAGTGAGATGCCAGCTCCTTTCATTCAGTCAGTAGCTTCAAACATTTCTGGTATATGAAAAACATGTTTTTCAATGGCAAAAATCAATGAATATTGTAAATGCACAAACAGTAATATCTCCACATTGCAAGGTGCAATTCTGAAATTTTTTGCTTTTTCCTGTTAATCCTAGCATGATAAAGAAGATTCAAAGAGAGTGAGATGCCAGCTCCTTTCATTCAGTCAGTAGCTTCAAACATTTCTGGTATATGAAAAACATGTTTTTCAATGGCAAAAATCAATGAATATTGTAAATGCACAAACAGTAATATCTCCACATTGCACGGTGCAATTCTGAAATTTTTAGCTTTTTCCTGTTAATCCTAGCATGATAAAGAAGATTCAAAGAGAGTGAGATGCCATCTCCTTTCATTCAGTCAGTAGCTTCAAACATTTCTGGTATATGAAAAACATGTTTTTCAATGGCGAAAATCAATGAATATTGTAAATGCACAAACAGTAATATCTCCACATTGCAAGGTGCAATTCTGAAATTTTTAGCTTTTTCCTGCTAATCCTAGCATGATAAAGAAGATTCAAAGAGAGTGAGATGCCAGCTCCTTTCATTCAGTCAGTAGCTTCAAACATTTCTGGTATATGAAAAACATGTTTTTCAATGGCAAAAATCAATGAATATTGTAAATGCACAAACAGTAATATCTCCACATTGCACGGTGCAATTCTGAAATTTTTTGCTTTTTCCTGCTAATCCTAGCATGATAAAGAAGATTCAAAGAGAGTGAGATGCCAGCTCCTTTCATTCAGTCAGTAGCTTCAAACATTTCTGGACGTTTTTCAATGGCAAAAATCAATGAATATTGTAAATGCACAAACAGTAATATCTCCACATTGCAAGGTGCAATTCTGAAATTTTTTGCTTTTTCCTGCTAATCCTAGCATGATAAAGAAGATTCAAAGAGAGTGAGATGCCAGCTCCTTTCATTCAGTCAGTAGCTTCAAACATTTCTGGTATATGAAAAACATGTTTTTCAATGGCAAAAATCAATGAATATTGTAAATGCACAAACAGTAATATCTCCACATTGCACGGTGCAATTCTGAAATTTTTAGCTTTTTCCTGTTAATCCTAGCATGATAAAGAAGATTCAAAGAGAGTGAGATGCCAGCTCCTTTCATTGTCAGTAGCTTCAAACATTTCTGGTATATGAAAAACATGTTTTTCAATGGCAAAAATCAATGAATATTGTAAATGCACAAACAGTAATATCTCCACATTGCACGGTGCAATTCTGAAATTTTTAGCTTTTTCCTGTTAATCCTAGCATGATAAAGAAGATTCAAAGAGAGTGAGATGCCAGCTCCTTTCATTCAGTCAGTAGCTTCAAACATTTCTGGACGTTTTTCAATGGCAAAAATCAATGAATATTGTAAATGCACAAACAGTAATATCTCCACATTGCACGGTGCAATTCTGAAATTTTTAGCTTTTTCCTGTTAATCCTAGCATGATAAAGAAGATTCAAAGAGAGTGAGATGCCAGCTCCTTTCATTCAGTCAGTAGCTTCAAACATTTCTGGTATATGAAAAACATGTTTTTCAATGGCAAAAATCAATGAATATTGTAAATGCACAAACAGTAATATCTCCACATTGCAAGGTGCAATTCTGAAATTTTTTGCTTTTTCCTGTTAATCCTAGCATGATAAAGAAGATTCAAAGAGAGTGAGATGCCAGCTCCTTTCATTCAGTCAGTAGCTTCAAACATTTCTGGTATATGAAAAACATGTTTTTCAATGGCAAAAATCAATGAATATTGTAAATGCACAAACAGTAATATCTCCACATTGCAAGGTGCAATTCTGAAATTTTTAGCTTTTTCCTGTTAATCCTAGCATGATAAAGAAGATTCAAAGATAGTGAGATGCCAGCTCCTTTCATTCAGTCAGTAGCTTCAAACATTTCTGGTATATGAAAAACATGTTTTTCAATGGCAAAAATCAATGAATATTGTAAATGCACAAACAGTAATATCTCCACATTGCACGGTGCAATTCTGAAATTTTTAGCTTTTTCCTGCTAATCCTAGCATGATAAAGAAGATTCAAAGAGAGTGAGATGCCAGCTCCTTTCATTCAGTCAGTAGCTTCAAACATTTCTGGACGTTTTTCAATGGCAAAAATCAATGAATATTGTAAATGCACAAACAGTAATATCTCCACATTGCACGGTGCAATTCTGAAATTTTTTGCTTTTTCCTGTTAATCCTAGCATGATAAAGAAGATTCAAAGAGAGTGAGATGCCAGCTCCTTTCATTCAGTCAGTAGCTTCAAACATTTCTGGTATATGAAAAACATGTTTTTCAATGGCAAAAATCAATGAATATTGTAAATGCACAAACAGTAATATCTCCACATTGCAAGGTGCAATTCTGAAATTTTTTGCTTTTTCCTGCTAATCCTAGCATGATAAAGAAGATTCAAAGAGAGTGAGATGCCAGCTCCTTTCATTCAGTCAGTAGCTTCAAACATTTCTGGTATATGAAAAACATGTTTTTCAATGGCAAAAATCAATGAATATTGTAAATGCACAAACAGTAATATCTCCACATTGCAAGGTGCAATTCTGAAATTTTTTGCTTTTTCCTGTTAATCCTAGCATGATAAAGAAGATTCAAAGAGAGTGAGATGCCAGCTCCTTTCATTCAGTCAGTAGCTTCAAACATTTCTGGTATATGAAAAACATGTTTTTCAATGGCAAAAATCAATGAATATTGTAAATGCACAAACAGTAATATCTCCACATTGCACGGTGCAATTCTGAAATTTTTAGCTTTTTCCTGTTAATCCTAGCATGATAAAGAAGATTCAAAGAGAGTGAGATGCCAGCTCCTTTCATTCAGTCAGTAGCTTCAAACATTTCTGGTATATGAAAAACATGTTTTTCAATGGCAAAAATCAATGAATATTGTAAATGCACAAACAGTAATATCTCCACATTGCAAGGTGCAATTCTGAAATTTTTAGCTTTTTCCTGCTAATCCTAGCATGATAAAGAAGATTCAAAGAGAGTGAGATGCCAGCTCCTTTCATTCAGTCAGTAGCTTCAAACATTTCTGGTATATGAAAAACATGTTTTTCAATGGCAAAAATCAATGAATATTGTAAATGCACAAACAGTAATATCTCCACATTGCACGGTGCAATTCTGAAATTTTTTGCTTTTTCCTGCTAATCCTAGCATGATAAAGAAGATTCAAAGAGAGTGAGATGCCAGCTCCTTTCATTCAGTCAGTAGCTTCAAACATTTCTGGACGTTTTTCAATGGCAAAAATCAATGAATATTGTAAATGCACAAACAGTAATATCTCCACATTGCAAGGTGCAATTCTGAAATTTTTGCTTTTTCCTGCTAATCCTAGCATGATAAAGAAGATTCAAAGAGAGTGAGATGCCAGCTCCTTTCATTCAGTCAGTAGCTTCAAACATTTCTGGTATATGAAAAACATGTTTTTCAATGGCAAAAATCAATGAATATTGTAAATGCACAAACAGTAATATCTCCACATTGCACGGTGCAATTCTGAAATTTTTAGCTTTTTCCTGTTAATCCTAGCATGATAAAGAAGATTCAAAGAGAGTGAGATGCCAGCTCCTTTCATTGTCAGTAGCTTCAAACATTTCTGGTATATGAAAAACATGTTTTTCAATGGCAAAAATCAATGAATATTGTAAATGCACAAACAGTAATATATCCACATTGCACGGTGCAATTCTGAAATTTTTAGCTTTTTCCTGTTAATCCTAGCATGATAAAGAAGATTCAAAGAGAGTGAGATGCCAGCTCCTTTCATTCAGTCAGTAGCTTCAAACATTTCTGGACGTTTTTCAATGGCAAAAATCAATGAATATTGTAAATGCACAAACAGTAATATCTCCACATTGCACGGTGCAATTCTGAAATTTTTAGCTTTTTCCTGTTAATCCTAGCATGATAAAGAAGATTCAAAGAGAGTGAGATGCCAGCTCCTTTCATTCAGTCAGTAGCTTCAAACATTTCTGGTATATGAAAAACATGTTTTTCAATGGCAAAAATCAATGAATATTGTAAATGCACAAACAGTAATATCTCCACATTGCAAGGTGCAATTCTGAAATTTTTTGCTTTTTCCTGTTAATCCTAGCATGATAAAGAAGATTCAAAGAGAGTGAGATGAGAGCTCCTTTCATTCAGTCAGTAGCTTCAAACATTTCTGGTATATGAAAAACATGTTTTTCAATGGCAAAAATCAATGAATATTGTAAATGCACAAACAGTAATATCTCCACATTGCAAGGTGCAATTCTGAAATTTTTAGCTTTTTCCTGTTAATCCTAGCATGATAAAGAAGATTCAAAGAGAGTGAGATGCCAGCTCCTTTCATTCAGTCAGTAGCTTCAAACATTTCTGGACGTTTTTCAATGGCAAAAATCAATGAATATTGTAAATGCACAAACAGTAATATCTCCACAATGCACGGTGCAATTCTGAAATTTTTAGCTTTTTCCTGTTAATCCTAGCATGATAAAGAAGATTCAAAGAGAGTGAGATGCCAGCTCCTTTCATTCAGTCAGTAGCTTCAAACATTTCTGGTATATGAAAAACATGTTTTTCAATGGCAAAAATCAATGAATATTGTAAATGCACAAACAGTAATATCTCCACATTGCACGGTGCAATTCTGAAATTTTTTGCTTTTTCCTGCTAATCCTAGCATGATAAAGAAGATTCAAAGAGAGTGAGATGCCAGCTCCTTTCATTCAGTCAGTAGCTTCAAACATTTCTGGACGTTTTTCAATGGCAAAAATCAATGAATATTGTAAATGCACAAACAGTAATATCTCCACATTGCAAGGTGCAATTCTGAAATTTTTTGCTTTTTCCTGCTAAACCTAGCATGATAAAGAAGATTCAAAGAGAGTGAGATGCCAGCTCCTTTCATTCAGTCAGTAGCTTCAAACATTTCTGGTATATGAAAAACATGTTTTTCAATGGCAAAAATCAATGAATATTGTAAATGCACAAACAGTAATATCTCCACATTGCACGGTGCAATTCTGAAATTTTTAGCTTTTTCCTGTTAATCCTAGCATGATAAAGAAGATTCAAAGAGAGTGAGATGCCAGCTCCTTTCATTCAGTCAGTAGCTTCAAACATTTCTGGTATATGAAAAACATGTTTTTCAATGGCAAAAATCAATGAATATTGTAAATGCACAAACAGTAATATCTCCACATTGCACGGTGCAATTCTGAAATTTTTTGCTTTTTCCTGCTAATCCTAGCATGATAAAGAAGATTCAAAGAGAGTGAGATGCCAGCTCCTTTCATTCAGTCAGTAGCTTCAAACATTTCTGGACGTTTTTCAATGGCAAAAATCAATGAATATTGTAAATGCACAAACAGTAATATCTCCACATTGCACGGTGCAATTCTGAAATTTTTAGCTTTTTACTGTTAATCCTAGCATGATAAAGAAGATTCAAAGAGAGTGAGATGCCAGCTCCTTTCATTCAGTCAGTAGCTTCAAACATTTCTGGTATATGAAAAACATGTTTTTCAATGGCAAAAATCAATGAATATTGTAAATGCACAAACAGTAATATCTCCACATTGCAAGGTGCAATTCTGAAATTTTTTGCTTTTTCCTGCTAATCCTAGCATGATAAAGAAGATTCAAAGAGAGTGAGATGCCAGCTCCTTTCATTCAGTCAGTAGCTTCAAACATTTCTGGTATATGAAAAACATGTTTTTCAATGGCAAAAATCAATGAATATTGTAAATGCACAAACAGTAATATCTCCACATTGCACGGTGCAATTCTGAAATTTTTTGCTTTTTCCTGCTAATCCTAGCATGATAAAGAAGATTCAAAGAGAGTGAGATGCCAGCTCCTTTCATTGTCAGTAGCTTCAAACATTTCTGGTATATGAAAAACATGTTTTTCAATGGCAAAAATCAATGAATATTGTAAATGCACAAACAGTAATATATCCACATTGCACGGTGCAATTCTGAAATTTTTAGCTTTTTCCTGTTAATCCTAGCATGATAAAGAAGATTCAAAGAGAGTGAGATGCCAGCTCCTTTCATTCAGTCAGTAGCTTCAAACATTTCTGGACGTTTTTCAATGGCAAAAATCAATGAATATTGTAAATGCACAAACAGTAATATCTCCACATTGCACGGTGCAATTCTGAAATTTTTAGCTTTTTCCTGTTAATCCTAGCATGATAAAGAAGATTCAAAGAGAGTGAGATGCCAGCTCCTTTCATTCAGTCAGTAGCTTCAAACATTTCTGGTATATGAAAAACATGTTTTTCAATGGCAAAAATCAATGAATATTGTAAATGCACAAACAGTAATATCTCCACATTGCAAGGTGCAATTCTGAAATTTTTTGCTTTTTCCTGTTAATCCTAGCATGATAAAGAAGATTCAAAGAGAGTGAGATGAGAGCTCCTTTCATTCAGTCAGTAGCTTCAAACATTTCTGGTATATGAAAAACATGTTTTTCAATGGCAAAAATCAATGAATATTGTAAATGCACAAACAGTAATATCTCCACATTGCAAGGTGCAATTCTGAAATTTTTAGCTTTTTCCTGTTAATCCTAGCATGATAAAGAAGATTCAAAGAGAGTGAGATGCCAGCTCCTTTCATTCAGTCAGTAGCTTCAAACATTTCTGGACGTTTTTCAATGGCAAAAATCAATGAATATTGTAAATGCACAAACAGTAATATCTCCACAATGCACGGTGCAATTCTGAAATTTTTAGCTTTTTCCTGTTAATCCTAGCATGATAAAGAAGATTCAAAGAGAGTGAGATGCCAGCTCCTTTCATTCAGTCAGTAGCTTCAAACATTTCTGGTATATGAAAAACATGTTTTTCAATGGCAAAAATCAATGAATATTGTAAATGCACAAACAGTAATATCTCCACATTGCACGGTGCAATTCTGAAATTTTTTGCTTTTTCCTGCTAATCCTAGCATGATAAAGAAGATTCAAAGAGAGTGAGATGCCAGCTCCTTTCATTCAGTCAGTAGCTTCAAACATTTCTGGACGTTTTTCAATGGCAAAAATCAATGAATATTGTAAATGCACAAACAGTAATATCTCCACATTGCAAGGTGCAATTCTGAAATTTTTTGCTTTTTCCTGCTAAACCTAGCATGATAAAGAAGATTCAAAGAGAGTGAGATGCCAGCTCCTTTCATTCAGTCAGTAGCTTCAAACATTTCTGGTATATGAAAAACATGTTTTTCAATGGCAAAAATCAATGAATATTGTAAATGCACAAACAGTAATATCTCCACATTGCACGGTGCAATTCTGAAATTTTTAGCTTTTTCCTGTTAATCCTAGCATGATAAAGAAGATTCAAAGAGAGTGAGATGCCAGCTCCTTTCATTCAGTCAGTAGCTTCAAACATTTCTGGTATATGAAAAACATGTTTTTCAATGGCAAAAATCAATGAATATTGTAAATGCACAAACAGTAATATCTCCACATTGCACGGTGCAATTCTGAAATTTTTTGCTTTTTCCTGCTAATCCTAGCATGATAAAGAAGATTCAAAGAGAGTGAGATGCCAGCTCCTTTCATTCAGTCAGTAGCTTCAAACATTTCTGGACGTTTTTCAATGGCAAAAATCAATGAATATTGTAAATGCACAAACAGTAATATCTCCACATTGCACGGTGCAATTCTGAAATTTTTAGCTTTTTACTGTTAATCCTAGCATGATAAAGAAGATTCAAAGAGAGTGAGATGCCAGCTCCTTTCATTCAGTCAGTAGCTTCAAACATTTCTGGTATATGAAAAACATGTTTTTCAATGGCAAAAATCAATGAATATTGTAAATGCACAAACAGTAATATCTCCACATTGCAAGGTGCAATTCTGAAATTTTTTGCTTTTTCCTGCTAATCCTAGCATGATAAAGAAGATTCAAAGAGAGTGAGATGCCAGCTCCTTTCATTCAGTCAGTAGCTTCAAACATTTCTGGTATATGAAAAACATGTTTTTCAATGGCAAAAATCAATGAATATTGTAAATGCACAAACAGTAATATCTCCACATTGCACGGTGCAATTCTGAAATTTTTTGCTTTTTCCTGCTAATCCTAGCATGATAAAGAAGATTCAAAGAGAGTGAGATGCCAGCTCCTTTCATTCAGTCAGTAGCTTCAAACATTTCTGGACGTTTTTCAATGGCAAAAATCAATGAATATTGTAAATGCACAAACAGTAATATCTCCACATTGCACGGTGCAATTCTGAAATTTTTAGCTTTTTCCTGTTAATCCTAGCATGATAAAGAAGATTCAAAGAGAGTGAGATGCCAGCTCCTTTCATTCAGTCAGTAGCTTCAAACATTTCTGGTATATGAAAAACATGTTTTTCAATGGCAAAAATCAATGAATATTGTAAATGCACAAACAGTAATATCTCCACATTGCAAGGTGCAATTCTGAAATTTTTTGCTTTTTCCTGCTAATCCTAGCATGATAAAGAAGATTCAAAGAGAGTGAGATGCCAGCTCCTTTCATTCAGTCAGTAGCTTCAAACATTTCTGGTATATGAAAAACATGTTTTTCAATGGCAAAAATCAATGAATATTGTAAATGCACAAACAGTAATATCTCCACATTGCAAGGTGCAATTCTGAAATTTTTAGCTTTTTCCTGCTAATCCTAGCATGATAAAGAAGATTCAAAGAGAGTGAGATGCCAGCTCCTTTCATTCAGTCAGTAGCTTCAAACATTTCTGGACGTTTTTCAATGGCAAAAATCAATGAATATTGTAAATGCACAAACAGTAATATCTCCACATTGCACGGTGCAATTCTGAAATTTTTAGCTTTTTCCTGTTAATCCTAGCATGATAAAGAAGATTCAAAGAGAGTGAGATGCCAGCTCCTTTCATTCAGTCAGTAGCTTCAAACATTTCTGGTATATGAAAAACATGTTTTTCAATGGCAAAAATCAATGAATATTGTAAATGCACAAACAGTAATATCTCCACATTGCAAGGTGCAATTCTGAAATTTTTTGCTTTTTCCTGTTAATCCTAGCATGATAAAGAAGATTCAAAGAGAGTGAGATGCCAGCTCCTTTCATTCAGTCAGTAGCTTCAAACATTTCTGGTATATGAAAAACATGTTTTTCAATGGCAAAAATCAATGAATATTGTAAATGCACAAACAGTAATATCTCCACATTGCAAGGTGCAATTCTGAAATTTTTAGCTTTTTCCTGTTAATCCTAGCATGATAAAGAAGATTCAAAGAGAGTGAGATGCCAGCTCCTTTCATTCAGTCAGTAGCTTCAAACATTTCTGGTATATGAAAAACATGTTTTTCAATGGCAAAAATCAATGAATATTGTAAATGCACAAACAGTAATATCTCCACATTGCAAGGTGCAATTCTGAAATTTTTTGCTTTTTCCTGCTAATCCTAGCATGATAAAGAAGATTCAAAGAGAGTGAGATGCCAGCTCCTTTCATTCAGTCAGTAGCTTCAAACATTTCTGGTATATGAAAAACATGTTTTTCAATGGCAAAAATCAATGAATATTGTAAATGCACAAACAGTAATATCTCCACATTGCACGGTGCAATTCTGAAATTTTTAGCTTTTTCCTGTTAATCCTAGCATGATAAAGAAGATTCAAAGAGAGTGAGATGCCAGCTCCTTTCATTCAGTCAGTAGCTTCAAACATTTCTGGACGTTTTTCAATGGCAAAAATCAATGAATATTGTAAATGCACAAACAGTAATATCTCCACATTGCACGGTGCAATTCTGAAATTTTTAGCTTTTTCCTGTTAATCCTAGCATGATAAAGAAGATTCAAAGAGAGTGAGATGCCAGCTCCTTTCATTCAGTCAGTAGCTTCAAACATTTCTGGTATATGAAAAACATGTTTTTCAATGGCAAAAATCAATGAATATTGTAAATGCACAAACAGTAATATCTCCACATTGCACGGTGCAATTCTGAAATTTTTAGCTTTTTCCTGTTAATCCTAGCATGATAAAGAAGATTCAAAGAGAGTGAGATGCCAGCTCCTTTCATTCAGTCAGTAGCTTCAAACATTTCTGGTATATGAAAAACATGTTTTTCAATGGCAAAAATCAATGAATATTGTAAATGCACAAACAGTAATATCTCCACATTGCAAGGTGCAATTCTGAAATTTTTTGCTTTTTCCTGCTAATCCTAGCATGATAAAGAAGATTCAAAGAGAGTGAGATGCCAGCTCCTTTCATTCAGTCAGTAGCTTCAAACATTTCTGGACGTTTTTCAATGGCAAAAATCAATGAATATTGTAAATGCACAAACAGTAATATCTCCACATTGCACGGTGCAATTCTGAAATTTTTAGCTTTTTCCTGTTAATCCTAGCATGATAAAGAAGATTCAAAGAGAGTGAGATGCCAGCTCCTTTCATTCAGTCAGTAGCTTCAAACATTTCTGGTATATGAAAAACATGTTTTTCAATGGCAAAAATCAATGAATATTGTAAATGCACAAACAGTAATATCTCCACATTGCACGGTGCAATTCTGAAATTTTTTGCTTTTTCCTGTTAATCCTAGCATGATAAAGAAGATTCAAAGAGAGTGAGATGCCAGCTCCTTTCATTCAGTCAGTAGCTTCAAACATTTCTGGTATATGAAAAACATGTTTTTCAATGGCAAAAATCAATGAATATTGTAAATGCACAAACAGTAATATCTCCACATTGCACGGTGCAATTCTGAAATTTTTAGCTTTTTCCTGTTAATCCTAGCATGATAAAGAAGATTCAAAGAGAGTGAGATGCCAGCTCCTTTCATTCAGTCAGTAGCTTCAAACATTTCTGGTATATGAAAAACATGTTTTTCAATGGCAAAAATCAATGAATATTGTAAATGCACAAACAGTAATATCTCCACATTGCACGGTGCAATTCTGAAATTTTTAGCTTTTTCCTGTTAATCCTAGCATGATAAAGAAGATTCAAAGAGAGTGAGATGCCAGCTCCTTTCATTCAGTCAGTAGCTTCAAACATTTCTGGTATATGAAAAACATGTTTTTCAATGGCAAAAATCAATGAATATTGTAAATGCACAAACAGTAATATCTCCACATTGCACGGTGCAATTCTGAAATTTTTAGCTTTTTCCTGTTAATCCTAGCATGATAAAGAAGATTCAAAGAGAGTGAGATGCCAGCTCCTTTCATTCAGTCAGTAGCTTCAAACATTTCTGGACGTTTTTCAATGGCAAAAATCAATGAATATTGTAAATGCACAAACAGTAATATCTCCACATTGCACGGTGCAATTCTGAAATTTTTTGCTTTTTCCTGCTAATCCTAGCATGATAAAGAAGATTCAAAGAGAGTGAGATGCCAGCTCCTTTCATTCAGTCAGTAGCTTCAAACATTTCTGGTATATGAAAAACATGTTTTTCAATGGCAAAAATCAATGAATATTGTAAATGCACAAACAGTAATATCTCCACATTGCAAGGTGCAATTCTGAAATTTTTTGCTTTTTCCTGCTAATCCTAGCATGATAAAGAAGATTCAAAGAGAGTGAGATGCCAGCTCCTTTCATTCAGTCAGTAGCTTCAAACATTTCTGGTATATGAAAAACATGTTTTTCAATGGCAAAAATCAATGAATATTGTAAATGCACAAACAGTAATATCTCCACATTGCACGGTGCAATTCTGAAATTTTTAGCTTTTTCCTGCTAATCCTAGCATGATAAAGAAGATTCAAAGAGAGTGAGATGCCAGCTCCTTTCATTCAGTCAGTAGCTTCAAACATTTCTGGTATATGAAAAACATGTTTTTCAATGGCAAAAATCAATGAATATTGTAAATGCACAAACAGTAATATCTCCACATTGCAAGGTGCAATTCTGAAATTTTTAGCTTTTTCCTGCTAATGCTAGCATGATAAAGAAGATTCAAAGAGAGTGAGATGCCAGCTCCTTTCATTCAGTCAGTAGCTTCAAACATTTCTGGACGTTTTTCAATGGCAAAAATCAATGAATATTGTAAATGCACAAACAGTAATATCTCCACATTGCACGGTGCAATTCTGAAATTTTTTGCTTTTTCCTGTTAATCCTAGCATTATAAAGAAGATTCAAAGAGAGTGAGATGCCAGCTCCTTTCATTCAGTCAGTAGCTTCAAACATTTCTGGTATATGAAAAACATGTTTTTCAATGGCAAAAATCAATGAATATTGTAAATGCACAAACAGTAATATCTCCACATTGCAAGGTGCAATTCTGAAATTTTTTGCTTTTTCCTGCTAATCCTAGCATGATAAAGAAGATTCAAAGAGAGTGAGATGCCAGCTCCTTTCATTCAGTCAGTAGCTTCAAACATTTCTGGACGTTTTTCAATGGCAAAAATCAATGAATATTGTAAATGCACAAACAGTAATATCTCCACATTGCACGGTGCAATTCTGAAATTTTTAGC
Organism: Phyllobates terribilis; assembly: GCF_046119375.1. Classification (NCBI taxonomy): domain Eukaryota; kingdom Metazoa; phylum Chordata; class Amphibia; order Anura; family Dendrobatidae; genus Phyllobates; species Phyllobates terribilis. Next base: position 78,241 of record NW_027366066.1, read on the forward strand.
TTTTTCCTGTTAATCCTAGCATGATAAAGAAGATTCAAAGAGAGTGAGATGCCAGCTCCTTTCATTCAGTCAGTAGCTTCAAACATTTCTGGTATATGAAAAACATGTTTTTCAATGGCAAAAATCAATGAATATTGTAAATGCACAAACAGTAATATCTCCACATTGCACGGTGCAATTCTGAAATTTTTTGCTTTTTCCTGCTAATCCTAGCATGATAAAGAAGATTCAAAGAGAGTGAGATGCCAGCTCCTTTCATTCAGTCAGTAGCTTCAAACATTTCTGGTATATGAAAAACATGTTTTTCAATGGCAAAAATCAATGAATATTGTAAATGCACAAACAGTAATATCTCCACATTGCAAGGTGCAATTCTGAAATTTTTAGCTTTTTCCTGTTAATCCTAGCATGATAAAGAAGATTCAAAGAGAGTGAGATGCCAGCTCCTTTCATTCAGTCAGTAGCTTCAAACATTTCTGGACGTTTTTCAATGGCAAAAATCAATGAATATTGTAAATGCACAAACAGTAATATCTCCACATTGCAAGGTGCAATTCTGAAATTTTTTGCTTTTTCCTGCTAATCCTAGCATGATAAAGAAGATTCAAAGAGAGTGAGATGCCAGCTCCTTTCATTCAGTCAGTAGCTTCAAACATTTCTGGTATATGAAAAACATGTTTTTCAATGGCAAAAATCAATGAATATTGTAAATGCACAAACAGTAATATCTCCACATTGCAAGGTGCAATTCTGAAATTTTTTAGCTTTTTCCTGTTAATCCTAGCATGATAAAGAAGATTCAAAGAGAGTGAGATGCCAGCTCCTTTCATTCAGTCAGTAGCTTCAAACATTTCTGGACGTTTTTCAATGGCAAAAATCAATGAATATTGTAAATGCACAAACAGTAATATCTCCACATTGCACGGTGCAATTCTGAAATTTTTAGCTTTTTCCTGTTAATCCTAGCATGATAAAGAAGATTCAAAGAGAGTGAGATGCCAGCTCCTTTCATTCAGTCAGTAGCTTCAAACATTTCTGGTATATGAAAAACATGTTTTTCAATGGCAAAAATCAATGAATATTGTAAATGCACAAACAGTAATATCTCCACATTGCACGGTGCAATTCTGAAATTTTTTGCTTTTTCCTGCTAATCCTAGCATGATAAAGAAGATTCAAAGAGAGTGAGATGCCAGCTCCTTTCATTCAGTCAGTAGCTTCAAACATTTCTGGTATATGAAAAACATGTTTTTCAATGGCAAAAATCAATGAATATTGTAAATGCACAAACAGTAATATCTCCACATTGCACGGTGCAATTCTGAAATTTTTAGCTTTTTCCTGTTAATCCTAGCATGATAAAGAAGATTCAAAGAGAGTGAGATGCCAGCTCCTTTCATTCAGTCAGTAGCTTCAAACATTTCTGGTATATGAAAAACATGTTTTTCAATGGCAAAAATCAATGAATATTGTAAATGCACAAACAGTAATATCTCCACATTGCAAGGTGCAATTCTGAAATTTTTTGCTTTTTCCTGTTAATCCTAGCATGATAAAGAAGATTCAAAGAGAGTGAGATGCCAGCTCCTTTCATTCAGTCAGTAGCTTCAAACATTTCTGGACGTTTTTCAATGGCAAAAATCAATGAATATTGTAAATGCACAAACAGTAATATCTCCACATTGCAAGGTGCAATTCTGAAATTTTTTGCTTTTTCCTGCTAATCCTAGCATGATAAAGAAGATTCAAAGAGAGTGAGATGCCAGCTCCTTTCATTCAGTCAGTAGCTTCAAACATTTCTGGTATATGAAAAACATGTTTTTCAATGGCAAAAATCAATGAATATTGTAAATGCACAAACAGTAATATCTCCACATTGCAAGGTGCAATTCTGAAATTTTTTGCTTTTTCCTGTTAATCCTAGCATGATAAAGAAGATTCAAAGAGAGTGAGATGCCAGCTCCTTTCATTCAGTCAGTAGCTTCAAACATTTCTGGTATATGAAAAACATGTTTTTCAATGGCAAAAATCAATGAATATTGTAAATGCACAAACAGTAATATCTCCACATTGCACGGTGCAATTCTGAAATTTTTTGCTTTTTCCTGCTAATCCTAGCATGATAAAGAAGATTCAAAGAGAGTGAGATGCCAGCTCCTTTCATTCAGTCAGTAGCTTCAAACATTTCTGGACGTTTTCAATGGCAAAAATCAATGAATATTGTAAATGCACAAACAGTAATATCTCCACATTGCAAGGTGCAATTCTGAAATTTTTTGCTTTTTCCTGCTAATCCTAGCATGATAAAGAAGATTCAAAGAGAGTGAGATGCCAGCTCCTTTCATTCAGTCAGTAGCTTCAAACATTTCTGGTATATGAAAAAACATGTTTTTCAATGGCAAAAATCAATGAATATTGTAAATGCACAAACAGTAATATCTCCACATTGCAAGGTGCAATTCTGAAATTTTTAGCTTTTTCCTGTTAATCCTAGCATGATAAAGAAGATTCAAAGAGAGTGAGATGCCAGCTCCTTTCATTCAGTCAGTAGCTTCAAACATTTCTGGTATATGAAAAACATGTTTTTCAATGGCAAAAATCAATGAATATTGTAAATGCACAAACAGTAATATCTCCACATTGCAAGGTGCAATTCTGAAATTTTTTGCTTTTTCCTGCTAATCCTAGCATGATAAAGAAGATTCAAAGAGAGTGAGATGCCAGCTCCTTTCATTCAGTCAGTAGCTTCAAACATTTCTGGTATATGAAAAACATGTTTTTCAATGGCAAAAATCAATGAATATTGTAAATGCACAAACAGTAATATCTCCACATTGCCACGGTGCAATTCTGAAATTTTAGCTTTTTCCTGTTAATCCTAGCATGATAAAGAAGATTCAAAGAGAGTGAGATGCCAGCTCCTTTCATTCAGTCAGTAGCTTCAAACATTTCTGGTATATGAAAAACATGTTTTTCAATGGCAAAAATCAATGAATATTGTAAATGCACAAACAGTAATATCTCCACATTGCAAGGTGCAATTCTGAAATTTTTTGCTTTTTCCTGCTAATCCTAGCATGATAAAGAAGATTCAAAGAGAGTGAGATGCCAGCTCCTTTCATTCAGTCAGTAGCTTCAAACATTTCTGGACGTTTTTCAATGGCAAAAATCATTGAATATTGTAAATGCACAAACAGTAATATCTCCACATTGCAAGGTGCAATTCTGAAATTTTTAGCTTTTTCCTGTTAATCCTAGCATGATAAAGAAGATTCAAAGAGAGTGAGATGCCAGCTCCTTTCATTCAGTCAGTAGCTTCAAACATTTCTGGTATATGAAAACATGTTTTCAATGGCAAAAATCAATGAATATTGTAAATGCACAAACAGTAATATCTCCACATTGCAGGTGCAATTCTGAAATTTTTGCTTTTTCCTGCTAATCCTAGCATGATAAAGAAGATTCAAAGAGAGTGAGATGCCAGCTCCTTTCATTCAGTCAGTAGCTTCAAACATTTCTGGACGTTTTTCAATGGCAAAAATCAATGAATATTGTAAATGCACAAACAGTAATATCTCCACATTGCACGGTGCAATTCTGAAATTTTTAGCTTTTTCCTGTTAATCCTAGCATGATAAAGAAGATTCAAAGAGAGTGAGATGCCAGCTCCTTTCATTCAGTCAGTAGCTTCAAACATTTCTGGTATATGAAACAATGTTTTTCAATGGCAAAAATCAATGAATATTGTAAATGCACAAACAGTAATATCTCCACATTGCAAGGTGCAATTCTGACATTTTTAGCTTTTTCCTGTTAATCCTAGCATGATAAAGAAGATTCAAAGAGAGTGAGATGCCAGCTCCTTTCATTCAGTCAGTAGCTTCAAACATTTCTGGTATATGAAAAACATGTTTTTCAATGGCAAAAATCAATGAATATTTAAATGCACAAACAGTAATATCTCCACATTGCAAGGTGCAATTCTGAAATTTTTAGCTTTTTCCTGCTAATCCTAGCATGATAAAGAAGATCAAAGAGAGTGAGATGCCCAGCTCCTTTCATTCAGTCAGTAGCTTCAAACATTTCTGGTATATGAAAAACATGTTTTTCAATGGCAAAAATCAATGAATATTGTAAATGCACAAACAGTAATATCTCCACATTGCAAGGTGCAATTCTGAAATTTTTAGCTTTTTCCTGCTAATCCTAGCATGATAAAGAAGATTCAAAGAGAGTGAGATGCCAGCTCCTTTCATTCAGTCAGTAGCTTCAAACATTTCTGGTATATGAAAAACATGTTTTTCAATGGCAAAAATCAATGAATATTGTAAATGCACAAACAGTAATATCTCCACATTGCACGGTGCAATTCTGAAATTTTTTGCTTTTTCCTGCTAATCCTAGCATGATA